>NC_134266.1:253366349-253669647 GCF_031893055.1 Leptodactylus fuscus | reverse complement strand
TGGATAATTACAAAGAGGAACTTAAACAAATCAAAATGGATCTGGTAAAATATGAACATACAGCTACTTATACGGAAAGCTTTGCAAAGCTACAAATCAAGATACAACAATTGGAGGAAAATATCACTAACACCAAACAAAAGAAGTTTAATAGAGATAAGGTGGATTATGAAACCAACCAAGTATACAACTGGAGGAATTCCACTCATGCGACAACATCTACTCCCAGATCTATTTTGAAAAAACGACAAAGATTCAACCGTTCAGGAAACTCATCAAATACCTCTTTTAATTCCAGAAGGGTATCGTTCAGTTCGTCAGAGTCGGATTTTTTGGAGGACAAAACATCTCAACAGCAAAAAAACGACAAACAACATACAATGAAAAAAGGAAACATAGAGGGGGAAGAAAGCACAAAAAATACAACAAGGAAGCCAAGATATTTTACCCGCAGAATGAGGGAATAACAGGATCTGGCAACGTAGCACAGCGATTACCATTGGTTCCAAAAGGGGAGGAAAAGTTGACCAATGAGGCTGTACTCAATCTATCTTCTTTTCCTCTGTCTAAAGAAATGATATCCCTTCTGGAAAAAGGACTTAATTTTGTACCAGCCCAAAGTTTTAACTTGACAGATACTCTTTTGGATGTCAACAAATTTGTGCGGTCATTAACAGTAAAACGCCATTTTTTTGATAATAGTGCAACTAAGGATAGTAACACTAATGATATATCAAGTACATCAAATTACAAAAACGAATATGTAAACTTGATGTTCAAGGAACAGCTAAGTGTGATTAATTTACAACAACTAGAAAATGTAGAGAATACACGACAGGTACACACTACGGCAATAGAAAATAAAAACCCTTACTTCTACCCAATTAAATCCCGGGTACCTAGTCTAGATGCGTTTCAAAATTTGGTGGAAAGGGATCTTAAACGTCTATCTAATCAACAAACGCAGGTCCGCTTCAAAGATAATTTAACATCTAGGGAACGAGTGGCGTTGAAACATCTAGCCAATAATAAAACTGTGGTAATACGCAGGGCGGACAAAGGAGGCAAGGTGGTGGTTCTAAATAGGGAAGATTATGTGGCAGAGATACATAAAATCCTACAGGACACCACAACATATAAGAGATTGGAGGTAGATCCCACAAATATCTTTAAATCCAAACTAACAGATCTAGTAGAAGAAGGAGTTAATACAGGCATAATTTTGGAAAAGCAGAGTAAATTCTTAATACCAGATAACCCTATAGTACCAGTGTTCTATGGGGTGCCGAAAACACATAAAGGGATATTACCTCCACCCCTACGTCCTATTATATCCGGTGTGAAATCATTGAATGAAAACATCTGCTCATGGTTGGATGAATTACTACAACCATTAGCATCTAGAGCACCGGGATTTTTGAGGGATTCAAAAAGTGTTTTGGAACAGTTTGAGAATTTCCAATGGCAAAATAATTATACATGGCTAACATGTGATGTTTGTAGTCTGTACTCGTGTATACCACATGGTCTGGCTATTACTGCTTTATCCCATCACCTCTATAAATATTCGGAATATTCAGAGGAATTGTGTGAGTACAGCATTATGGTGACACAGTACTTATTAACTCACAATTACTTCAGCTTTGATGACCAATTTTATTTACAAATATGCGGAGCCCCGATGGGGGCCCGCTTTTCCCCATCATTGGCAAACATCTATATGTCATGGTGGGAGGAGTTGTTCATTTATACGGAAACAAATGTATTCTCGTCCAATATATGCTGGTACGGCCGCTATATAGATGATCTTCTCCTGGTGTGGTCGGGGGATATAGCGGTCGTGCCAGCATTTATACAATATATAAATGAAAATCAAATGAATCTAAAATTTACATTTAGTATTCATGGGGAAAAGGTTGATTATCTGGACATCAGTTTGGAAGGCAATGGTGAGAGTAACAGGGTAGAGAGCAGCCTCTATAGGAAACCACAGGATGGTAATACAGTCTTGCATGCCACTAGCAATCATCCCTCTCATACAATAAAGGCAATCCCTATGGGTGAAATGGTGAGAGTGAAGAGGTCATGTTCCAATGGTGTTACGTGTGAAAAAGAGATGAACAATACAATAGGTAGATTAAGAAAACGAGGGTATCCTACCTGGTCTCTTAATAGAGCAAAAAATCACATGGCAAACAAAGAAAGATCTTTACTCCTTAGGGATAATAGTAAAAACAACAAGCATAACAACAAGGAGAGTTATAAGGGCATGTATTTCTGTACAAATTACAGTAACAACTATAAACAAATTACAAACATAATACGCAAATACTTACCTATACTTCACCAGGATGATATTCTAACAGAAATTTTAAATGAGGGATGTAAATTTGTATCTAGAAGGGGAAGGTCTTTATCAGACATCCTCTCTCCAAGTAATCTTCCAAAAATAACATCGGAAAATAAGGAAACATGGCTGTCATACAATGGTTTCCACAAATGTGGAATACAGCGATGTCAGTCATGTAAATATGCTAAAAAAACAAATTCTTTTGTCAATAAAACTTCCCAGAAAGGTTATCAGATACGAAGTTTTTTGAATTGCAAGTCAGATCATGTGGTATACATAATATGGTGTAGTGCATGTGATATGTACTATGTAGGATGCACTACTCGGATGCTAAAAGTTAGAATAGCGGAACATATAGCAGATGCTACTAGAACAATCACAGGAAGCATCTCAGGTGCATCTAAGCATTTTAGCCAACAACATCAGGGATCCCTCCAAACATTTCAATTTTGGGCAATAGAACGAGTGGCAAAACCAGCAAGAGGGGGAGACTGGAAAAGGAGGTTATTGAAAAGGGAATTCCACTGGATATTAGAATTGGGAACAAGATTTCCAGTGGGGTTAAATTACAAGACTGATTTAACATATTTCTATCCGTAAAATTAATAATAAGTAGAGTTGGTTGTGGTGTTTTTTCCTTCAAAAAATCGAAATAGCTGAGATTATACCATAAAGTAGTTGAATGCAGCCGTGATCAAATATATTTTCACTCACATATATATATAATGAGACTGTACTTACCTCTTAGAAGTAGATAGCCCGTGTATCCAAGCATTGGTTTCAAGGAATGAACCTGTTCCATGTATGGTGCTTTCGTAACAACTGCAAATATGTACTATACGTGGAATAGCACATCACATGACAGACGTCAGACGTGCTACCATAGTAACTATACACACCATGCGGGATCACACACTGTAAGTTATAGTTTTTTTGTCTCTATAAAGCGATTGCCTCAATGACAATAGGGATTTCCAATATAGCAAGGTAACCTAAGTGGTTCAATACCGGTAGGTGATGGTGAACCGCAGGTAGCATTTAGGAACATACGCCCGTAGGAAGTTGTATAGGGTGATTCCGTAATCACACCAGTAAGGTAGAAAAGATATGTAACACAATAAGTAAATAACGTACAAATCAAATGGTACACATTTTAAATGTATTATTTTATGTTTTTTGTTGTAACACACATTGGTATTAATGGTAGAAGGTCAAATGTATGTTTTTTGTTTTTGTGAAACTGTTATTATGCTGTAGTGAACAAGGTGGCTAAGTTGCTGCACAACTGCAGCAAATATAAAATAATTAACAACCAACCTCAGAGAGGTATATATAGCCACACAGTTCATTCAGTTTTCACTTCGCCATGAGGAAGGGGCTTGGGCCCTGAAACGCGTAGGCGGCTTTTGTTTTTTCGTGTAACCATTGTCATGTAAGTGCTGTGTCAGTTTTTCTATTTTTTCACTGGTTTCTGTATATGTTCAAATTTTTTAAGATGGCCTAATTAAAGTACTACAGTTTTTAAATATTACACTGGACTGAATGCTGAATTCATACCTTTTTTTCTTTGGGACTGTTGGATAAATACCTGCACCGGCAGGGTTTTAGGTTGTTCGTGCAACAGTGCCAGTATATGGAATAATTTTTCCTGCTTACACATTGGGTCCACGTAAAACAAACACCTAGGGCTGTGAAGCATTTTTCTAGTAGCTGTGCTGGTTAGAGGCTCCCTCCACCATGAATTTCCTCAAACTGGGCTGGTTAGAGGCTCCTTCCACCATGGGTTTCCCCAAACTGTGCTGGTTAGAGGCTCCCTCCACCATGAATTTCCCAAAACTTGATTGGTTAGAGGCTCCCTCCACCATGAATTTCCCCAAACTGGGCTGGTTTGAGGCTCCTTCCACCATGAATTTCCCTAAACTGTGCTGGTTAGAGGCTCCCTCCACCATGAATTTCCCAAAACTGTGCTGGTTAGAGGCTCCTTCCACCATGAATTTTCCCAAACTCTGCTGGTTAGAGCCTCAATCCACCCTGATTTTCAAAAACAATGTTGGTGCCAACATCAACTCACTACAAGGGCCAAATTCACTGCTGGTGACAAGCTCTCCTCACTCCAAGTGCCAAATACACATGTTTCAAGGTGTTTTCCTACTGTCTGAGAGGTGGTATTGAGTGTGTAAAATGTGTAGTTGTTAGGCTGTGATGTTGGGGTAATAGAGGGTCTTTGGTGTGTTAGATGCCCCCAGGTATGCTTCCCCTGCTGTCCCAGTGTCATTCCAGAGGTGTTGACATCATTTCCTGTGGTGTCATAGTGGACTTGGTGACCCTCCAGAGACGGATTTGGGTTTCCCCCTTAACGAGTATATGTTCCCCATAGACTATAATGGGGTTCGAAACCCGTTCGAACACTCGAACAGTGAGCGGCTGTTCGAATCGGATTTCGAACCTCGAACATTTTAGTGTTCACTCATCTCTAGTAAAAACCCATTCCCCGGGTGTGCACATGTTCATAGATTGAGGCTGAAGAACATTTCTAAGAATTGTCTGTCTGGCAAAGAATTGTCCTGACATTCACAGGAAGAATCACGTTGTACAGAGGTGTTGAGGTAAAAAGGACCAAGAACTCAGATTTGGTGAATCATCTGGTTTTTAGGAATTGCTGAAAAGGTAGAAAAATTGGAAGGGCACTCACCCACATAGAGGCTCATCTTCATAAAAAGACTTCTTTATTTAAGTATCACATCTTAAAAACAATTCTTGAAGGGAGGGAGAGACAGCATCAGAATGGCAGGAAGGCAACAGCCGTTTCACGCAACTATGTGGGCTTTCTCAAGCCTCAAAGGCTCAAAGGCCTGAGAAAGCGCACATAGTTGCGTGAAACGGCTGTTGCCTTCCTGCCATTCTGATGCTGTCTCTCCCTCCCTTCAAGAATTGTTTTTAAGATGTGATACTTAAATAAAGAAGTCTTTTTATGAAGATGAGCCTCTATGTGGGTGAGTGCCCTTCCAATTTTTCTACCTTTTCAACATTATCACATTGCTTTGTCTCTGGTTGTGTAGCACCTCCACGGCTCTTTATATTTAAGGTTATATCCTTTTGACTTACCTCCAGCCTACCAGGAATCATATTTTACAGATCCAGCAGTGCCATCCTATTGGTCTTTTCTTTTTGGTTCATTTTTTAGGAATTGCGCTCCCCTTGTTTGGTTGAATAATAACGGCTTTATTGAGATCAAACTCACACAACGCGTTTCGGGCGTCAGACTACGCCCTTCCTCCGGTGTAATAGTTTCTTTGCCGCTGGGCTGAGCATGCCGCTGGGTTGAATACGTAGACGATTAAAGCAGGAGCTGTCACAGCTCAGCTCCTGCTTTAATGTTGCGCTCCGGCTCCTGCATGTGTAGGCATGATGTGATGGCGTCACGTCGAGCCTACAACTATGTGAGTGAGTGAGACTGCGGAGAGAGCGGCGGAGGAGCGAGGGAAGGTGAGTATAAGTGTTTTTTTTTGTGTTAAACATTAAGGTGGAACATAATGAAAGGGGCCCATGAAACTGGAGGCAGATGAAAGGGGGGGGGGACAGCATGACATTGGGGCAGATGAAGTGGGGGAGAATGGCATGAAACTATGGGCAGAAATGGGGGACATGAAACTGGGGGCAGAGATAGGGGGGCATGAAATTGGGGGCAGAGATGGAGGGGGGACATGAAACTGGGGGCAGATGGAAGGGTGACATGAAACTGGGGGCAGAGATGGGGGGGACATGAAATTGGGAACAGAGATGGAGGGGGGTAGCATGAAACTGGGGGCAGATGAAGGGGTTATATGAAACTTGGGGAGAGATGGAGGGAGGACATATATTTTACGGATGACTGTAGGAGGATTATACTGTGTGAGGACACCTGAAAAATGAATGAGATTTGGCAGAGTCAAATTTGCCGCAGCGCGCTGCACATTTTGTCCCTGTTTCTACTCTCCAAAAGTTGGGAGGTACGGCATATTTTATGTGGCAGCGTGACTTTTTGTGCCCCCTTTAGCTCTATGGCCAATTAGTGACTGCCTCTTCTGTTCCCCTTATATCTACTCTCCTGTTAGCAGCAATTTTTCTAGGTATGCCTAAAACTTTTGCATGATGTTGTATTTTGTAAACATGCACACATAGACGAACTGCATACACATGCATACCTCCCAACCGTCCCGATTTCCGCGGGACAGTCCCGATTTGGGTGACATGTCCCGAGGTCCCGGTTGGAGAGAGGTATGTCCCGATTTCAACTCAGATCTGCGTCCAGAGGACGCAGATCTGAGTTGAACACATATGCGGCTGAAGCAGGGAGCTGACACAGGTCAGCTCCTCGCTTCGCCGCTGCCCGCCTCTCTCCCTGACACACGCGGCTGAAGCTGCTAGCGTGCTCGCTTCGCCGCTGCGTCTCTCTCTCGCGCTGACACATGCGGCTGAAGCGAGGAGCTGACCTGTGTCAGCTCCTCGCTTAGCTGCTGCCGCCGGCTCCTGGCTTGTAGACGCGATGTAAAAGCCAGGAGCCGGCGGCAGCAGCGAAGCGAGGAGCTAACACAGGTCAGCTCCTCGCTTCAGCCGCATGTGTCAGCGAGAGAGAGACGCAGCGGGCGAAGCGAGCACGCGAGCCGCTTCAGCCGCGTGTGTCAGGGAGAGAGGCGGGCAGCAGCGAAGCGAGGAGCTGACACAGGTCAGCTCCTCGCTTCAGCCGCATGTGTCAGCGAGAGAGAGATGCAGCGGCAAAGCGAGCACGCGAGCAGCTTCAGCCGCGTGTGTCAGGGAGAGAGGCGGGCAGAGAGCGGCGAGGGAGCGGAGGAGAAGGTAAGTTTAATGTGGAGGTGGAACGTGAATCTGGGGGCAGATGAAGGAGAGGACGGCATGACACTGGGGGCAGAGATGGAGAGGACATGAATCTGGGGGCAGAAATGGGGGACATGAATCTGGGGGCAGAGATGGAGGAGACATGAATCTGGGGGCAGAGATGGAGGGACATGAATCTGGGGGCAGAGATGGAGTGGACATGAATCTGGGGGCAGAGATGGAGTGGACATGAAACTGGGGCAGAGATGGAGGGGACATGAATCTGGGGGCAGAGATGGAGGGACATGAATCTGGGGGCAGAGATGGAGTGGACATGAATCTGGGGGCAGAGATGGAGTGGACATGAAACTGGGGCAGAGATGGAGGGGACATGAATCTGGGGGCGGAGATGGGGGGACATGAATCTGGGAGCAGAGATGGAGGGACATGAATCTGGGGGCAGAGCTGGAAGAGGGACATGAAACTGGGGGCAGATGAAGGGTGTATATGAAACTGGGGGAGAGATAGAGGGGGGACATATAATTTATGGGTGACTGTAGGAGGATTATACTGTGTGCGGACACATGAAAAATTAACGAGTGAGCGGGGTCAACACGAAAGTGGGCGGGGCTAAATTTGCTAAATTTGCGCGCCGCACATTTTGTCCCTCTTTCGGTTCTTCAAAAGTTGGGAGGTATGCACATGACACAGAAGACATGGCATACACATGCACAGGAGCTGCATACACATCACACACAGAACATATTGTGCACACACAGCTCCTTGTATGTCACTTGTATGGACACATCCTGTAGCCCCATCACCCCCTCTCTCTATAGAGCAGTCACTAGAAGAACAGTCTGTAGGAATCTATCATCTGCAGACCTGTCCTGATTGGGGCGGGGCTTCTTCTCAGCCAATCCTGATTGGGGCGGGGCTTCTCAGCCAATCCTGATTGGGGCGGGGCTTCCCCTCAGCTGTAGCTCCTCCCAGGCGCGGTTTCTCCTCAGGATGTTTCAGGCGGTGTCACATACGAATGAGTTCTCAGGTAGAGGAGAATATTCTGGAGACTTTTACCACAGATTTTCTCCAGCTCTTTCCTAATGTATTACACTTGGTCTGTATGTAACTAGGAATGTATAGTTGTTGTCAGGTCTTTTCTAGTATCCGGGAAATCTGTATTTCTAGTCAGACACCAGTCCTAGAATAGATTGTCCTGTGTCTCTATGACTGAGGAACTTCTCTCCTAATATCTTATATATCACAGTGTATTATATACTGTATACCTGTGATACCTCTGTATATACCAGGGAGGGCTGTATACTACTGTATACTGGTATATATTATATAGACCAGACCCCTGTAATATCAGATATATACTGTATTCCTGTGATACCTCTGTATATACCAGGGAGGGCTGTATACCACTGTATACTGGTATATACTGACTATTATATAGACCAGACCCCTGTAATATCAGATATATACTGTATACCTGTAATACCTCTGTATGTACCAGGGAGGGCTGTATACTGGTGTGTACAGATTATTATATAGACCAGAAGACCCCTGTATTATCAGATATATGCTATCCTTTCTCTGTGACAATATGGCTGCTGTGTGTGACCAAGGCGTTCGCTCTATTATTGGTTCATGACATATAAACACCTCAGATACTCGGATAAGCTCCGTTATGTCTCTGAGGAAAATAAAGAGATTTCTTTTTCACTTATCTATAGCGATCAGATATCTCATAAGTATTTCACCTGAATCCCTCTCAAGCACTGAATATGAGGAGAGTGGGTTAAGGAAAATGGAAACCATCATAAGGGTCTTATATGTAATATGATCAGTGGGGTAGACTTAGGACCACTGGCGTTATTAAAGGGATTCTACTACTAAAACACATTTTTTTCTAGTTAACACGTCGGAATAGCCTTTAGAAAGGCTATTCGTCTCTTACCTTTGGATGGGCTCTCCGCCGCGCCGTTCGTTCAAAATACCGGTTTGTACCGGTATGCTAATTAGTTCTCTTGCAGCGATGGGGGCGTCCCCATCGCAGGAGCAGCGATGGGGGCGTCCCCATTGCAGCTCGAAAACCGACCGCAGTGCCGCCTCTCTGGTCTTCGGTGTCCTTCCCTTGCTTCTTCAGCGTCTGTCGGACGCCTGCGCAGTACGCTCTGTTCGGCGAAGATTGCCGAACGTACTGCGCATGCGCGAAATTGCGGTCCCAGCCATAGTGCGGGCACCGCAATTTCGCGCATGCGCAGTACGTTCGGCAATCTTCCGACAGACAGGCAGGCGTCCGACAGACGCTGAAGAAGCAAGGGGAGGATACAGAAGACCATAGAGGCGGCGCTGCGGTCGGTTTTCGAGCTGCAATGGGGACGCCCCCATCGCTGCTCCTGCGATGGGGACGCCCCCATCGCTGCAAGAGAACTAATTAGCATACCGGTACAAACCGGTATTTTGAACGAATGGCGCGGCGGAGAGCACTTCCACAGGTAGGAGACGAATAGAGTTTTTAAAGGCTATTCCAACGTGTTAACTAGAAAAAAATGTGTTTTAGTGGTAGAATCTCTTTAATGTAAGGGGAACAGTTTTAACTCCCTAAATACCACCTTATGTATACCCCAGTACATTTTACACTTTGTAGAATTTCTGTACAGACTCCACAACCGAAATTCTGCTGCACATGTGCATATTTATATATTATTTATTTATTATGCTTACTTGTATGGCATCATGCACTTTACAGACATGGTCAATCACTGTCCCATATAGCACACAGAAAATGTGAACACGGCATCATTCAGACAAGGTGGAATTGTAGAAAATTTATGAGTAAAACCATAAACTTGCTGCAGATTTTCAAATCCACATTTCCTTTATTTTGGCACAAGGTTGTTTTACCCTTAAAAATGTTGCGATTTTGCAGGATGGGGACGCCTTGGCCCTTCTAATGTACAATACAACAGAAAATCTGAGTGACCCTTGGTTCATATTAGCATTTGGATTCTGTCCGGGGGAGTCCGCATGGACTTTCAATTTTAATAAATCTCTTCAATATGTTGCAGAATAAAAATGTTCCCTGAGAAATCCGCAGCAAATCCACATAACAGTTTTGCAAGGGATTCAAATTTGGGGAAAAATCTGCAGCAGAAAAAGTGCACTATATATGGATTTTCCATATGGCCGGGTATCCTTGGTCACTAAATTCGTGTGATCAGTGCAGTAAAGCATTTGTGACCATGGTGAGATATTATTACGTGTTCATGTCTAGTGCAATTTTTTGAGTGCATTAAATTACTTCTGTAGAAGTGTTTAGGGCAAACAGGTAAAGCACAAGGGTCCTATCTTGTATCTCTGCACCAGGTATAGCATCACTTATTTCCAATATGATCTGCACTGTAAATGGTGACTGTACCCTTAAGAAGAGTCAGCAAGTTGTTTGGTCTCTTGTATTTCCAGCAGTGTCTCCGTCCAACAGGGAACTTTGCATTGACCTGTATTCAGACCACAACGTACTCATTCTCATGTACAGCTGAAAACAGAGGAAAAATATACAGTACCATGTGACTAGTGTCTGCTAACACGTGGGTTGTTCTAATATACCTGCTTGTATGTACATGACATTCACTGACTGTAATGTGACTTGTAGCAAATACCACATTGTGCCATACACATCCTGCGCAATGTATTTCAGATCATCTGTCACACAGGAGCAGATGCAGCGCAAAGAAGATCACAGCTCAAAGCACCAGTCAGTGGGAGAGATGTATCAGTGCTTTGCCGCAAATTTCAGTTCCATAAGTGAGCCAGTGCACTATTCTTAGGGGCTGATCTCAGCTATGTTTTTTACAGCCAAATTTGCATTTCTTGTGTATCCGTTTTTCTAATGGACTCATTACCTTCAATGTGGGGATGTATGGAGCTCAGCGTGTGAGCTCGCTCCATACATCCCCATGCGACCCATGACGTACAGTTACGTCAAGGGTCGCTAAGGGGTTAAAGCAACCACAGAGCACCCAGCAAGTATTACTTCATATTCTAATGGATAGGGTCTATATATAACACTATGTAACAAATTTTTATTTTTGAAAAGATGATCCTACTGACTCATTAATGCTTGAAGAAAGTGATTTTATTCAACATGTGATAACAGTAAACGTTTTCGGCTCAACTCAAGCCTTCATCAGACTCTACAATGATATATAAATATATACAAAATTAGTGAGTTTTCCCAATAGCACCATGTGTATGTGTCACAAAGTTCAATTTATATACATATCTACATATATGTCACAATATCTCGGTACAGATGTTCTTATAAAGATGTTGATTATTAGTCATGTAAAACAACAAACAAGATCGTAATGAGTACAAAATTTCATATTTTCATACAGTTGTCATATGAGTTATTCCACATGAAACCAAAGTCCTGCTTAGTCTACTAGGGTTAAGTCTTAGACGGTTGATCCATGACAAGGTCTCTCAGTGTCTAGATAAGGAGGATGTTATACATCAAGAAAATATTCTTTAACCCTTTAACGCTCTGGTCAGTAATAGTACGTCCTGGCAAGTAGCACGTTCGCGCTCAGGTCAGTACTATTACTGACCAGTAATGGCGCGGGCACAGAAGCTGTGCCTGCGCCATTACACCCGGCACTCGGCTGCATTACACAGCTGAGAGCCAGGACGAGCTCCCCCAGTGAACTGCCGGTCAGAGCTCCGTTCCGATCGGCGGTATTAACCCTCCCGATGCTGCAGACACATGTCCGCGACATCGAGAGAGTTTTCTCTCTGATCACCCCCCCTGGGCACCCCCCGCGGCGAGATCGGGGGGTGCCCTGATGAATTTTATGCAGCCCGGGATCTGGATAGTGACCCCGGGCTGCTAGGACCCCCACTTACCTGGTTGATCCTGCTTGTGATGCTGGAAGTGTGTCTATGCTTCTCCATAGACACACTTCCTCTATAGTCTGCAATACATGTGTATTGCAGGCTATAGTACTGGACCAGCAATCAGAGTATTGCTGGTCCAAGTATAATTATAAAACAAATAAAAAATGTGAAAAAGTGTAAAAAATAAATAAATAAATAAAGTGTGTGAAATAAATAAATAAATTAATAAAGCCCCAATATTCCCTTTTCCTATAGCAAATGAGTTATTAAAAAAAACACCAAAAAATTAATAAAAACAATGCATATTTGGTATCGCTGCGTCCGTAACAACCTGTCCCATAAAACTAAAACATTATTTCACCTATATGGTAAACGTCGAGAAAAAAAACCCGCCGGAAATAATGATTTTTTGCCATCTCACCTTAAAAAATATGCTATAAAAAGTGATCAAAAAGTCGTATGTACACCAAAATAGTACCAATGAAAAGCACAATTGTCTCGCAAAAAATAAGCCCTCAACCAACTCTTTCAATCGAAAAATAAAAATGTTACGCATCTCAGAAGATGGCGATGCAAATAACATTGATTTATGTCCCCAAATGGGTTTTTGTTCGGCAAAATTACTAACGCATAAAAAAACCTAGAAATGAGGTATCGCCGTAACCGTACCAACCCGCAGAATAAAGTTCACATGATACTTATGCTGTACACCATGTGGAAAAAACATTTAAAAAGTAAAATGCAATGCCAGAATTGATTGATTTATTTTTATCCAGCAAAAAAGAGTTAATAAAAAATAGCCAATAAGCTATAGGCACCCAAAAATGGTGTCATTACAAAATGCATCATATCCCGGAAAAATAAAAGCACTCATATGGCCACATCAACACAAAAATAAAAAAATATAGCTTGAATAATGTGAAGACAAAAAAAATCCAAATCGCCAAATGCGTCAGCAGGGGAATATATAAGTGGTGCGACCGTATATCAGGGTACAGACCAGTTTTGCAGCTTACAAGAAAAAAAACAATAGAAGAGACTTCCAAAGCGACCCCCCAATCATAGTAGCTACTGAGACATAGTAGGGAATTTGGTGCTCCCAATGTCCTCCGCACAGCTTACAGTCCTATGAAAAGGTTTGGGCACCCCTAATAATCTTAATCATTTTTAGTTCTAAATATTTTGGTGTTTGCAGCAGCCATTTCAGTTTGATATATCTAATAACTGATGGACACAGTAATATTTCAGGATTGAAATGAGGTTTATTGTACTAACAGAAAATGTGCAATATGCATTAAACCAAAATTTGACTGGTGCAAAAGTATGGGCACCTCAACAGAAAAGTGACATTAATATCTAGTAGATCCTCCTTTTGCAAAGATAACAGCCTCTAGTCCCGTCCTGTAGCTTTTAATCAGTTCCTGGATCCTGGATGAAGGTATTTTGGACCATTCCTCTTTACAAAACAATTCAAGTTCAGTTAAGTTTGATGGTCACTGAACATGGATAGCCCGCTTCAAATTATCCCACAGATGTTCAATGATATTCAGGTCTGGGGACTGGGATGACCATTCCAGAACATTGTAATTGTTCCTCTGCATGAATGCCTGAGTCGATTTGGAGCAGTGTTTTGGATCATTGTCTTGCTGAAATATCCATCCCCGGCGTAACTTCAACTTCGTCACTGATTCTTGAACATTATTCTCAAAAATCTGCTGATACTGAGTGGAATCCATGCAACCCTCAACTTTAACAAGATTCCCGGTGCCGGCATTGGCCACACAGCCCCAAAGCATGATGGAACCGCCACCAAATTTTACAGTGGGTAGCAAGTGTTTTTCTTGGAATGCTGGACACCATGCATAATGCCTTTTTGTATGACTACAACTCAATCTTTGTTTCATCAGTCCACAGGACCTTCTTCCAAAATGAAGCCGGCTTGTCCAAATGTGCTTTTGCATACCTCAGGCAACTCTGTTTGTGGTGTACTTGCAGAAACTGCTTCTTTCTCATCACTCTCCCATACAGCTTCTCCTTGTGCAAAGTGCGCTATATTGTTGACCGATGCACAGTGACACCATCTGCAGCAAGATGATGCTGCAGCTCTTTGGAGGTGGTTTGTGGATTGTCCTTGACTGTTCTCACTATTCTTCTTCTCTGCCTTTCTGATATTTTTCTTGGCCTGCCACTTCTGGGCTTAACAAGAACTGTCCCTGTGGTCTTCCATTTCCTTACTATGTTCCTAACAGTGGAAAATGACAGGTTAAATCTCTGAGACAACTTTTTGTATCCTTCCCCTGAACAACTATGTTGACCAATCTTTGTTTTCAGATCATTTGAGAGCGGGCTGTCCATGCTCGGCGACCATCAAACTTAACTGAACTTGAATTGTTTTGTAAAGAGGAATGGTCCAAAATCCCTTCATCCAGGATCCAGGAACTGATTAAAAGCTACAGGAAGCGACTAGAGGCTGTTATCTTTGCAAAAGGAGGATCTATTAAATATTAATGTCACTTTTCTGTTGAGGTGCCCATACTTTTGCACCAGTCAAATTTTGGTTTAATGCATATTGCACATTTTCTGCTAGTACAATAAACCTCATTTCTATCCTGAAATATTACTGTGTCCATCAGTTATTAGATATATCAAACTGAAATGGCTGTTGCAAACACCAAGATATTTAGAACTAAAAATGATTAAGATTAATAGGGGTGCCCAAACTTTTTCATAGGACTGTATATATTACCTCTTCACCATCCGCTATGCATTCACGTCTGGGATACTAATATTCACTACACCCCCTGATAAATTCTTTGAGGGGTGCAGTTTCCAAAATGGGGTCACTTTTGGAGGTTTCCCACTATTGTGGTACTTCTAGGGCTCTGTAAATGCAACATGGTATCTAAAAACCATCCTAATGAAATTGTTGCCCGAAATCCCTAAAGGTGCTCTTTGATTTCTGAGGACACGTATTGAGTCACGTTGCACAGTAGGGCCACATATGGGATATTTCTACAAACTGCAGAATCAGAGAAATAAATATTATGGTATGTTTTGCTGTTAACCCCTTCTTTGTTACGGAAAAATGTGGTCTGAAATGGAAAATGTGCATAAAAAAGCGACATTTGGAAATTTCACCTTCATTTTGCATTAATTCCTGTGGAACACCTAAAGGGTTAATAAAGTTCCTATATACAATTTTGAATAGTTTGAAGACTACCGTTTCAAAAATGGGGTCATTTATGGGTGTTTTCTATTATATAGGCCCCTCAACGTCACTTCACAACTAAATAGGTCCCTAGAATACAAAATCTTTAAATTTTCTTGAAAAACTGACAATTTGTTACTAAAGTTATAAGCCTTCTAACTTCCTAGGAAAGTAATAGGACATTGAAGAAACAATGCCAATATAAAGTAGACATATGGGAAATGTTAATTAGGAAGAATTTTGTGTGATAGGAGTGTCTGTGTTTTCACGAGAATAACAGAAACTTTCAAAATTGATCATTTTATGTAATTTTCAGTATATTGTCCTTTTTTTAACAAACAAACGCAAAGTATAATGACCAAAATTTACCACCAACATAAAGTACAATGTGTCACGAAAAAACAATCTTGGAATCACCTGGATAGGTAAATGTAGACGTCATATTTGAAAAACAGGGTCTGAGCCTTAAGGCCCAAACTACCCTGCGTCCTTAAGGGGTTAATTATGAAAAAATAGGAAATTTGGTGGAAGTTTTGAAAATATGCATTTTCTAAAGTTTGAAATGATGTGCATTGCATACAGATAGTCAGACCGCCAAAATTATATCATAAATCTCATGTCCCAGATCTCTGCTTTATGTCGGCATCAAACTTTAGGCGCCCTTTTATTTTTTACGGACATTAGAAGGTTTACAAGTGAAACAACAATTATTCAAAATTTTCACGGAATTTCCAAAACCAATTTTTTTAAGGTACTAATTCAGTTATGAAGCGATTTTGAAAAACCCTTGTATTTAAACCCCCCATAAATCACCCCATTTTCAAAACTGCACCCCTTAAATAAGTCAAAACAACATATACCTAGTATTTTAACCCTATAAGTGCTTAACAGTAATTAATACAAAATGGAGGTGAAATTTTCAAATCTGATTTTATTTTACTAATATTTTCGTTTAGCCCTAGAATTTGCACATTCACAAGGGGTTAAAGGAGAAATCGCATCCCACAATTTGTTAGGCAAGTTCTCCCGACTACCTTAGTACGCCACTTGTGACTAATATATGGACGCTCAGCGAGACGCAGAAGGGAAGGCGCGCCAAAGAGCTTTTAGAGGGCAGATCTGGCTGTGATCAGTTTCAGGAACCATGTCACATTTACAAAGCCATTGAGGTGTCAAAACAGTGGAAACCTCTAGAAAGTGACCCCATTGTGAAAACCACACCCCTCAAAGAATTTATCAAGTGATGAATTAGCATTAGTAACCCAGAAGTGAATATGTAAGCTGTGCGGAGTAAATTGGGTACACCAAATCCCATTCTATGTTCCCACTAGCTCCTATGACACGGACGGGGAAGAGGGGCATTCTGGGGGATCAGCGCTGGTGTATTATCTCTCATAAGCTCTAAATATGGGGTGTCCCCTGAAAACGCTCGCACAGCATATACATTTCCTTCTAGTCGCAGCCACTTACAGTATGTCCTAATGATTTGCTGACTTTTGGGGTTTTTGTCTTCACATTGTACAAGCTAGATTTTTATTTTTATTTTCTGGCAATGTGGCCATATGAGGGCTTGGTGTTTGCGGTATTAGATGTACTTTTCAATGTCACCATTTTGGGGTGCCTGTAACTTATTGGCTACATTTTATTAACTCTTTCTGGGTGGGGTGTAAAAGGAAACATCAATTCTGGCATTGCTTTTTAGCATTTATTTTTATTGCCGTGCAGAGTACAGCATAATTAACATGTCACCTTTATTCTGCGGGTCGGTACGGTTACGGCGATACCTCATTTATATGATTTTTTAATGCGTTGCTATTTGTGCAGAATAAAATTCAATTTAGGGAAAAAAATCAATTATTTTTGCATCGCCATTTTCTGAAAGGCATAACATTTTTATTTTTCGCTAGACAGAGCTGGTTGAGGGCTTATTTTTTGCGGGATGACCTCTGCTTTTTATTGGTACCATTTTGGTTTTCATCTGACCATTTGATTACTTTTTACTGAACATTTTGTAAGGGAAAGGTGGTGAATAATCATCATTTTTTGCGGTTTTCTACATTTTTTTTTTATGAAGTTCGTTGTTCGGGTTAAATAATGTTTTAATTTTATTTTTCAGATTATTACGGACGCGGCGATACCAAATATGTAATTTTTTTTCTATTTTTCTTTATTTTACATAAAACATTTTATATGGTGAAAAAGGGATTTTTGGGCCTATATTTATTTTTAATTTTAAACTTATTTAATCTTTTTTATTTTTACTTTTTTTCACTTTTTTTTTCTGTCTCCATGGGGTATTGAAGCAGTGATCTGCTGATCGCTGCTTCACTATACGTATCTGCAATACACGTGTTACACGTGTATTGCAGAGCACAGGAAGCTGTCAGACTGTGTAGATGCACAGGATGACAGCTTCCATTCCTGGCAGGATCAGCCAGGTACGTGCAGGGGACGGCATGGGGCAGACCCGGGGTCACTGATCAGCCCCCGGGCTGCCCACTACCAACACCGGCACCCCCTGAAACCGGTGCGGGGGGTGCCGATCGGCACCAGTATATAGCGAAACCCCGGAGACGCTGGCGGTCATGTTTGATCGCCAGGCATCTCAGGGGTTAACACCCGTGATCGGACCCGGTTTTGATTGCGGGTGTTATAGGGCATTGTCAGCCGTAACATACGGCTGACACCCGCAGGGAATGGTGCACACACAGGTTCTGTGTGCGCACCATGCAGCCGCTGTACTAGTACGGCGGTTTGCGGGAAGACCTTCCCGGCAGCGCCGTACTATTACGGCGGATGTCGGGAAGGGGTTAAAATGTCTATTTCAGAAAAACATTTTTAGTGTTGGCTAAAACAACAATGATTTTTTTCCACATATTTATTGTATATTCATGTTACATTTTTTGATCATTGAACGTCCGTCTGGAAACGTACGAATCTTTCTGCCATATGTTCTAACACACAGAAAACTTGCACACAGGACCTTACTGCACAGATGTTGTATACACAAACCTGCACACAGGACCTTACTGCACAGGCGTTGTATACACAAACCTGCACACAGGACCTTACTGCACAGGCGTTGTATACACGTCTCATAGTTCTCTTTATTCTATCTTATACAATAACAGTGACATAAATTTACTACAGTGTCCACAATCATAGTCGGCCTATATTAGGGTGTAGAAGTCATAGTATAGCTCATGTATTGTTACATATTAGTGTTGAGTTTATCATCCCATCTACACCAGTTTTCTGCAACAGATGGGTTGTAATGTTTCACATCTTTGAGGCACGGCTGTTTCTTGATCCAAAGATACTCCTTGTTCTGCACCACTTTCTGCAAATGTGGATGGAGTAGGTGGAGGCCGGACCTGGGACACCTTGGTCCAACATATTTATTATAGCCGACATTTGAAGTTATATAGAAAATCTATGTCTGTTCCTTCCTGGTGTAGATTTTCAATGTGATGTACAGGCTTGGGCTTCATTTATTAAGACATTGGATCCTCTTGATAATTCAGGTGCGCCTTGTTCCAGTTGGGTCCTATACTAAGAGTTGCATAAGAAACGCCAGACCTAATAAATGTCCCTATGGCAAACTTCTGATGATGAGCAGAAGACCAATCCACCATTCCCTAAATTTATAGTAGAGACCCACTGCTAAGAGAAGCAGCTATTGGAGCAACTCTTTGTATTAAATTACCCTTTGTCATATAATATGTTTATTACCCTCTTACTTGTGATTTTAAAAATAATGTGGAACTGCCAAAATATTCAATGGCAGAAATAAAGTATTGAAGGCAGAAAGTACTTGGAACATGGATAACTGAGAATATAGAAGAAAGATTGCACATTGTTACTGCACAGAATTCATTTTTGGTTGTCGTTTCCATATTTACTATACGGTACCTGAAAGGTTCTTTGTGTTTTAGTGCACACACGCTGTTGTCAGTAATCCCGCCACCCTGAACAGTACCCAGCAGAAGAAAATAGAGAAACACAACATCTCTGTAGTAAATCCTGACTTTATATGGAATTCAGTGCAAGAAGAGCGACTTGTAGAGGTGGAATATAAGGACAATGACAAACCATGTGAAGACACACGGGATGAAGTACGAGGTAAAGCCATCTCTATGCCAGCTCTACACTTTGTTCCTGATTTGCTAGGTGCCATTAAAAAGAAAAAAAAAAATAACATATTATATAAAGGGAGTCTGCCAAGTGACTTGTAGAGGTGATTCTACAGTTTCAGAATATGCCTCTGTTATTCAGCCATGGAGCCCCAATTTTAATGTAAATTGTCTTTTTCCCCATAAAAATGTGTTCTTCCATTACCAAGCCATTTATTTATTTCAGAATATGCAAATGAGCAGTCTTGAGGCCTGAGGGTGCTCTAAACTGCTACACCCCACACTGCCCAGGACCACCCTCCTTCCCTTGTCCTTTCTTTGAGTGAGAGGGTCAGGGAGCTATGCTGAAATCTCACCTGGCCCTGTGTTCTTGTCTTTGTGCCGTCAGGGTCAGTGTGGGGTTTAGTAGTTTGGAGCAGCAGAGTTGCTCTCATTGCTCCAGACTGTTCATTTGCATATTGTAAAATATTTCTGCAAGGGAGGCAGGAATTTTCATGGGAGAAAAAGGTGTTACAGTCTGGTGAGCCTGACCTATCTAAGTGTGTTGCTGGTTTAATATGCTTCACCCTGGTGACAGACTCCCTCTAAAGTATATTGGTATTTTGACAATATTTTGTCTTGAATATGGAAAAGTTTTTATTTATGTTCTTTTGTAAATGAAAAATCATTCTGATAAGAGCCATAAAATGGGTGTCTATTTACTTAGGGTGTGTTCACATCTTTACCATTTAATCTGTTCTTCTGACCCATAAATACATAAATATAGCCAAACCTAATGTGGTGTACTTTTGTCCTATGTTGTGCCAAAGATCAATCCACAACCCACTCCACCCCACAAACCCCAATTTATTATAATTTACACTAGAAAGCTGGCGTGACTTATACCTGAAATCATATGGATACCATCTGTATAATGTATTTATAGCTGACCCATGATGGTTCTGTTCACACTTTATCATAGAATCAGGAATAGTAACATAGCACGCAGGATCCATCATGTGACGCACCAACAGCACCTGCCAGACCCCATTTACTTGTAATATGGTTTGTTATATTTCACCACAGTCTCTGCCATTTTGACAGTAAGTATAGCGTTGCAGTCTGTGATATTCTTCCCATCAATCATAACTGACGGGAGTGTGAACAGAGGCTTAGAAAACATCAAAAAGTAATTCTCAACGATAAAGATCTAATTCTTTGACACATATACAACACTCTTACTTGGCTTACAGACATTCCTATAGAGAAGATCATCAAGTAGATTTGTGAAGTTTTGTGTCTGTAATTCAGTCAAAATGTGTAAAAGAGTCTCAAAATATTAATTTGAAATTCATTTTTAATACAAATTTGCATTTGGTTCTTGCAGTGGAGAAGAAACGACTATTTCTTGCCAAATTACTAGCTGTAAACAAGAAAGATATACTGGAAAGGTAAAAATCATTATTTATTACCACCTTTATGTACAAAGTCCTATTATATATTATCTGCTTCTCTATTTTCTGCCCAGGCTACTCCCTGCTTTTTAGCACCAGGTTCACACCTGCATTTGGATTTCTGTTGTTTGGGTCAGCTTGGGAACCCAATCCACTTAAAAAGCGGTTACCTTTGGAAACCCACAAACTCCATAGACTGTAACAGGGTACGCCTGGTTTCCGTCCAAATAATACGGAGAGAAAAGTCTTTCTTGCGGGTCTTATCTCTCAGCGGATTTGGGGACGGAATCCCCGAATACAGACCAGGCGCAGGTGTGATCTTAGCCTTATATTAGCCTAAAGAGGACCTTTCACCACTTCTGGGCACATGCAGTGTTATATACTGCCAGAAAGCCGACAGTGCGCTGAGTTCAGCGCACTGTCGGCTTTCCCGATCTGTGCCCGGTGTAAAGAGCTTACGGTGCCGGTACCGTAGTGCTCTATGGTCAGAAGGGCATTTCTGACCATTAGCCAGAGACGTCCTTCTGCCTCGCGGCGCCTATCACGCTGTGCTGTGGAGCAGGGAGGAACGCCCCCTCCCGCTCCTGATAATACTCGTCTATGGATGAGCTGTGTGAGCAGAGAGCACCATAAGCTCTTTACACCGGGCACAGATCGGGGAAGCCGACAGTGCGCTGAACTCAGCGCACTGTCGGCTTTCTGGCAGTATATAACACTGCATGTGCCCAAAAGTGGTGAAAGGTCCTCTCTAAGTATTGCATGACTGAAGTGACTGTTACACAATCTGCATGTCCTGTATCCTGCTTAGATTAGAAAGATAATAAATCTAAGGACTGGTTCACATCTGCGTTCGGTATTCCATTCGAGGAGTTCGCTTGGGGACCCCCTGAACAGAATACCGAACGCATTAAAAAGTGGTTAGCTTAAGAAACCACAAGGACTCCATATACCCCGTATTCTGCACGGTGTCCGCATGAATCATGCAGAGAGAAAAGTGTTGCTTGCAGTACTTTTCTCTCCGCATGATTTGTGCGGAAAACACAGAGACCTCATCTTAGTCTATGGGTTCCATGTGGTTTCTCTGCTAACCACTTTTTAATGCGTTTGGTATTCCATTTGGGAGGTCCCCAAGCGAACTTCCTGAATGGAATACCGAACGCAGATGTTAAACAGGCCTCAGTCTTTACACATCTTATAATTAAACAGGAGCACAATGACAGGGACAGAGAAGAAGACAGGGATTCTGTTCATGAGTGCACTACAGCTACATAAGGCTTAAGCAGGGGTGGTTGCTGTCAGCAAAGACCTCTTGTGTAAGGAGTTTGTCTGCGCCCCCTCCCTTTAACAATATAGGGGTCATATTGTGCCGCACATTTGACAAAGGGCCTTCCCTGTACCAGTTGTCACACATTTTCTTTGCTGTGTCTTGCTGGCCGCTTTCTGAGATTGCCTTGGCCAAAATAGCCTTCCACTCTGGCACTCGGGCTTGTGTCTTATTTATAAAGAGGCCAAGGCCTTATGATTGTTGAGGAATCCCTTGTGTCTATCGGACACTATATTAAGACTGGCTTAGTACAAAATGGCAGTCTTAATAAATCTTCCCCAATTTGTACCCCAAGATGGGAACAATTAAAGCTACAAGGTGTTGTATCACCATAATTGTAAGGACTGCTTAAGAAAGTTATGGTTTAAAAAAAAATCCTAAAAAATTGCTGGGTCCTTAAAGGGTTGAAGTTAAAATTCTTATTGAACATTAAGATATAAATATTCGTCTGCCACTTGAATGTGAATGGTAATGTTTAGAGATGAGCGAACAGTGTTCTATCGAACTCATGTTCGATCGGATATTAGGCTGTTCGGCATGTTCGAATCGAATCGAACACCGCGTGGTAAAGTGCGCCATTACTCGATTCCCCTCCCACCTTCCCTGGCGCCTTTTTTGCTCCAATAACAGCGCAGGGTAGGTGGGACAGGAACTACGACACCGGTGACGTTGAGAAAAGTAGGCAAAACCCATTGGCTGCCGAAAACATGTGACCTCTAATTTAAAAGAACAGCGCCGCCCAGGTTCGCGTCATTCTGAGCTTGCAATTCACCGAGGACGGAGGTTTCCGTCCAGCTAGCTAGGGCTTAGATTCTGGGTAGGCAGGGACAGGCTAGGATAGGAAGGAGAAGACAACCACAACAGCTCTTGTAAGAGCTAAATTCCAGGGAGAAGCTTGTCAGTGTAACGTGGCACTGACGGGCTCAATCGCCGCAACCCAGCTTTCCCAGGATCCTGAATGGAATACACTGTCAGTGTATTCCCGTATACCCGATATATACCCCGATACCCGTTCCAACGGTGTGCCCCCCCACCTTCACCCCAGAAATACCCTGCAAGTCCCCTAGCAATAGAATTGGGGCTATATACACCCACAATTTTTACTACTGGTATACAGTGCCATTGTCTGACTGGGAATTCAAAGAATATATTGGGAATACAAATACCCTCATTTCTTGCTACTGCCATATAGTGCCAGTTTCTGACTGGTAATTCAAAGAATATATTGTGGTTACGTGCACCCACAATTTTTACTACTGGTATACAGTGCCATTGTCTGACTGGGAATTCAAAGAATATATTGGGAATACAAATACCCTCATTTCTTGCTACTGCCATATAGTGCCAGTGTCTGACTGGAAATTCAAAGAATATATTGGGGTTACGTGCACCCACAATTTTTACTACTGGTATACAGTGCCATTGTCTGACTGGGAATTCAAAGAATATATTGGGGTTATAAATACCCTCATTTCTTGCTACTGCCATATAGTGCCAGTGTCTGACTGGGAATTCAAAGAATATATTGGGGTTACGTGCACCCACAATTTTTACTACTGGTATACAGTGCCATTGTCTGACTGGGAATTCAAAGAATATATTGGGAATACAAATACCCTCATTTCTTGCTACTGCCATATAGTGCCAGTTTCTGACTGGTAATTCAAAGAATATATTGGGGTTACGTGCACCCACAATTTTTACTACTGGTATACAGTGCCATTGTCTGACTGGGAATTCAAAGAATATATTGGGAATACAAATACCCTCATTTCTTGCTACTGCCATATAGTGCCAGTGTCTGACTGGGAATTCAAAGAATATATTGGGGTTACGTGCACCCACAATTTTTACTACTGGTATACAGTGCCATTGTCTGACTGGGAATTCAAAGAATATATTGGGAATACAAATACCCTCATTTCTTGCTACTGCCATATAGTGCCAGTGTCTGACTGGGAATTCAAAGAATATATTGGGGTTACGTGCACCCACAATTTTTACTACTGGTATACAGTGCCATTGTCTGACTGGGAATTCAAAGAATATATTGGGAATACAAATACCCTCATTTCTTGCTACTGCCATATAGTGCCAGTGTCTGACTGGGAATTCAAAGAATATATTGGGGTTACGTGCACCCACAATTTTTACTACTGGTATACAGTGCCATTGTCTGACTGGGAATTCAAAGAATATATTGGGAATACAAATACCCTAATTTCTTGCTACTGCCATATAGTGCCAGTTTCTGACTGGTAATTCAAAGAATATATTGGGGTTACGTGCACCCACAATTTTTACTACTGGTATACAGTGCCATTGTCTGACTGGGAATTCAAAGAATATATTGGGAATACAAATACCCTCATTTCTTGCTACTGCCATATAGTGCCAGTGTCTGACTGGGAATTCAAAGAATATATTGGGGTTACGTGCACCCACAATTTTTACTACTGGTATACAGTGCCATTGTCTGACTGGGAATTCAAAGAATATATTGGGAATACAAATACCCTCATTTCTTGCTACTGCCATATAGTGCCAGTGTCTGACTGGGAATTCAAAGAATATATTGGGGTTACGTGCACCCACAATTTTTACTACTGGTATACAGTGCCATTGTCTGACTGGGAATTCAAAGAATATATTGGGAATACAAATACCCTCATTTCTTGCTACTGCCATATAGTGCCAGTTTCTGACTGGTAATTCAAAGAATATATTGGGGTTACGTGCACCCACAATTTTTACTACTGGTATACAGTGCCATTGTCTGACTGGGAATTCAAAGAATATATTGGGAATACAAATACCCTCATTTCTTGCTACTGCCATATAGTGCCAGTTTCTGACTGGTAATTCAAAGAATATATTGGGGTTACGTGCACCCACAATTTTTACTACTGGTATACAGTGCCATTGTCTGACTGGGAATTCAAAGAATATATTGGGAATACAAATACCCTCATTTCTTGCTACTGCCATATAGTGCCAGTGTCTGACTGGGAATTCAAAGAATATATTGGGGTTACGTGCACCCACAATTTTTACTACTGGTATACAGTGCCATTGTCTGACTGGGAATTCAAAGAATATATTGGGAATACAAATACCCTCATTTCTTGCTACTGCCATATAGTGCCAGTTTCTGACTGGTAATTCAAAGAATATATTGGGGTTACGTGCACCCACAATTTTTACTACTGGTATACAGTGCCATTGTCTGACTGGGAATTCAAAGAATATATTGGGAGTACAAATACCCTCATTTCTTGCTACTGCCATATAGTGCCAGTTTCTGACTGGTAATTCAAAGAATATATTGGGGTTACGTGCACCCACAATTTTTACTACTGGTATACAGTGCCATTGTCTGACTGGGAATTCAAAGAATATATTGGGAATACAAATACCCTCATTTCTTGCTACTGCCATATAGTGCCAGTGTCTGACTGGGAATTCAAAGAATATATTGGGGTTACGTGCACCCACAATTTTTACTACTGGTATACAGTGCCATTGTCTGACTGGGAATTCAAAGAATATATTGGGAATACAAATACCCTCATTTCTTGCTACTGCCATATAGTGCCAGTTTCCGACTGGTAATTCAAAGAATATATTGGGGTTACGTGCACCCACAATTTTTACTACTGGTATACAGTGCCATTGTCTGACTGGGAATTCAAAGAATATATTGGGGTTATAAATACCCTCATTTCTTGCTACTGCCATATAGTGCCAGTGTCTGACTGGTAATTCAAAGAATATATTGGGGTTACGTGCACCCACAATTTTTACTACTGGTATACAGTGCCATTGTCTGACTGGGAATTCAAAGAATATATTGGGAATACAAATACCCTCATTTCTTGCTACTGCCATATAGTGCCAGTGTCTGACTGGGAATTCAAAGAATATATTGGGGTTACGTGCACCCACAATTTTTACTACTGGTATACAGTGCCATTGTCTGACTGGGAATTCAAAGAATATATTGGGAATACAAATACCCTCATTTCTTGCTACTGCCATATAGTGCCAGTTTCTGACTGGTAATTCAAAGAATATATTGTGGTTACGTGCACCCACAATTTTTACTACTGGTATACAGTGCCATTGTCTGACTGGGAATTCAAAGAATATATTGGGAATACAAATACCCTCATTTCTTGCTACTGCCATATAGTGCCAGTGTCTGACTGGGAATTCAAAGAATATATTGGGGTTACGTGCACCCACAATTTTTACTACTGGTATACAGTGCCATTGTCTGACTGGGAATTCAAAGAATATATTGGGAATACAAATACCCTCATTTCTTGCTACTGCCATATAATGCCAGTTTCTGACTGGTAATTCAAAGAATATATTGGGGTTACGTGCACCCACAATTTTTACTACTGGTATACAGTGCCATTGTCTGACTGGGAATTCAAAGAATATATTGGGGTTATAAATACCCTCATTTCTTGCTACTGCCATATAGTGCCAGTGTCTGACTGGTAATTCAAAGAATATATTGGGGTTACGTGCACCCACAATTTTTACTACTGGTATACAGTGCCATTGTCTGACTGGGAATTCAAAGAATATATTGGGAATACAAATACCCTCATTTCTTGCTACTGCCATATAGTGCCAGTTTCTGACTGGTAATTCAAAGAATATATTGGGGTTACGTGCACCCACAATTTTTACTACTGGTATACAGTGCCATTGTCTGACTGGGAATTCAAAGAATATATTGGGAATACAAATACCCTCATTTCTTGCTACTGCCATATAGTGCCAGTTTCTGACTGGTAATTCAAAGAATATATTGTGGTTACGTGCACCCACAATTTTTACTACTGGTATACAGTGCCATTGTCTGACTGGGAATTCAAAGAATATATTGGGAATACAAATACCCTCATTTCTTGCTACTGCCATATAGTGCCAGTGTCTGACTGGGAATTCAAAGAATATATTGGGAATACAAATACCCTCATTTCTTGCTACTGCCATATAGTGCCAGTTTCTGACTGGTAATTCAAAGAATATATTGGGGTTACGTGCACCCACAATTTTTACTACTGGTATACAGTGCCATTGTCTGACTGGGAATTCAAAGAATATATTGGGAATACAAATACCCTCATTTCTTGCTACTGCCATATAGTGCCAGTGTCTGACTGGGAATTCAAAGAATATATTGGGGTTACGTGCACCCACAATTTTTACTACTGGTATACAGTGCCATTGTCTGACTGGGAATTCAAAGAATATATTGGGAATACAAATACCCTCATTTCTTGCTACTGCCATATAGTGCCAGTTTCTGACTGGTAATTCAAAGAATATATTGGGGTTACGTGCACCCACAATTTTTACTACTGGTATACAGTGCCATTGTCTGACTGGGAATTCAAAGAATATATTGGGAATACAAATACCCTCATTTCTTGCTACTGCCATATAGTGCCAGTTTCTGACTGGTAATTCAAAGAATATATTGGGGTTACGTGCACCCACAATTTTTACTACTGGTATACAGTGCCATTGTCTGACTGGGAATTCAAAGAATATATTGGGAATACAAATACCCTCATTTCTTGCTACTGCCATATAGTGCCAGTTTCTGACTGGTAATTCAAAGAATATATTGGGGTTACGTGCACCCACAATTTTTACTACTGGTATACAGTGCCATTGTCTGACTGGGAATTCAAAGAATATATTGGGAATACAAATACCCTCATTTCTTGCTACTGCCATATAGTGCCAGTGTCTGACTGGGAATTCAAAGAATATATTGGGGTTACGTGCACCCACAATTTTTACTACTGGTATACAGTGCCATTGTCTGACTGGGAATTCAAAGAATATATTGGGAATACAAATACCCTCATTTCTTGCTACTGCCATATAGTGCCAGTTTCTGACTGGTAATTCAAAGAATATATTGGGGTTACGTGCACCCACAATTTTTACTACTGGTATACAGTGCCATTGTCTGACTGGGAATTCAAAGAATATATTGGGAATACAAATACCCTCATTTCTTGCTACTGCCATATAGTGCCAGTTTCTGACTGGTAATTCAAAGAATATATTGGGGTTACGTGCACCCACAATTTTTACTACTGGTATACAGTGCCATTGTCTGACTGGGAATTCAAAGAATATATTGGGAATACAAATACCCTCATTTCTTGCTACTGCCATATAGTGCCAGTTTCTGACTGGTAATTCAAAGAATATATTGGGGTTACGTGCACCCACAATTTTTACTACTGGTATACAGTGCCATTGTCTGACTGGGAATTCAAAGAATATATTGGGAATACAAATACCCTCATTTCTTGCTACTGCCATATAGTGCCAGTGTCTGACTGGTAATTCAAAGAATATATTGGGGTTACGTGCACCCACAATTTTTACTACTGGTATACAGTGCCATTGTCTGACTGGGAATTCAAAGAATATATTGGGAATACAAATACCCTCATTTCTTGCTACTGCCATATAGTGCCAGTTTCTGACTGGTAATTCAAAGAATATATTGGGGTTACGTGCACCCACAATTTTTACTACTGGTATACAGTGCCATTGTCTGACTGGGAATTCAAAGAATATATTGGGAATACAAATACCCTCATTTCTTGCTACTGCCATATAGTGCCAGTTTCTGACTGGTAATTCAAAGAATATATTGGGGTTACGTGCACCCACAATTTTTACTACTGGTATACAGTGCCATTGTCTGACTGGGAATTCAAAGAATATATTGGGAATACAAATACCCTCATTTCTTGCTACTGCCATATAGTGCCAGTGTCTGACTGGTAATTCAAAGAATATATTGGGGTTACGTGCACCCACAATTTTTACTACTGGTATACAGTGCCATTGTCTGACTGGGAATTCAAAGAATATATTGGGAATACAAATACCCTCATTTCTTGCTACTGCCATATAGTGCCAGTTTCTGACTGGTAATTCAAAGAATATATTGGGGTTACGTGCACCCACAATTTTTACTACTGGTATACAGTGCCATTGTCTGACTGGGAATTCAAAGAATATATTGGGAATACAAATACCCTCATTTCTTGCTACTGCCATATAGTGCCAGTGTCTGACTGGGAATTCAAAGAATATATTGGGGTTACGTGCACCCACAATTTTTACTACTGGTATACAGTGCCATTGTCTGACTGGGAATTCAAAGAATATATTGGGAATACAAATACCCTCATTTCTTGCTACTGCCATATAGTGCCAGTGTCTGACTGGGAATTCAAAGAATATATTGGGGTTACGTGCACCCACAATTTTTACTACTGGTATACAGTGCCATTGTCTGACTGGGAATTCAAAGAATTTATTGGGAATACAAATACCCTCATTTCTTGCTACTGCCATATAGTGCCAGTTTCTGACTGGTAATTCAAAGAATATATTGGGGTTACGTGCACCCACAATTTTTACTACTGGTATACAGTGCCATTGTCTGACTGGGAATTCAAAGAATATATTGGGAATACAAATACCCTCATTTCTTGCTACTGCCATATAGTGCCAGTGTCTGACTGGTAATTCAAAGAATATATTGGGGTTACGTGCACCCACAATTTTTACTACTGGTATACAGTGCCATTGTCTGACTGGGAATTCAAAGAATATATTGGGAATACAAATACCCTCATTTCTTGCTACTGCCATATAGTGCCAGTGTCTGACTGGGAATTCAAAGAATATATTGGGGTTACGTGCACCCACAATTTTTACTACTGGTATACAGTGCCATTGTCTGACTGGGAATTCAAAGAATATATTGGGAATACAAATACCCTCATTTCTTGCTACTGCCATATAGTGCCAGTTTCTGACTGGTAATTCAAAGAATATATTGGGGTTACGTGCACCCACAATTTTTACTACTGGTATACAGTGCCATTGTCTGACTGGGAATTCAAAGAATATATTGGGAATACAAATACCCTCATTTCTTGCTACTGCCATATAGTGCCAGTTTCTGACTGGTAATTCAAAGAATATATTGGGGTTACGTGCACCCACAATTTTTACTACTGGTATACAGTGCCATTGTCTGACTGGGAATTCAAAGAATATATTGGGAATACAAATACCCTCATTTCTTGCTACTGCCATATAGTGCCAGTGTCTGACTGGGAATTCAAAGAATATATTGGGGTTACGTGCACCCACAATTTTTACTACTGGTATACAGTGCCATTGTCTGACTGGGAATTCAAAGAATATATTGGGAATACAAATACCCTCATTTCTTGCTACTGCCATATAGTGCCAGTTTCTGACTGGTAATTCAAAGAATATATTGGGGTTACGTGCACCCACAATTTTTACTACTGGTATACAGTGCCATTGTCTGACTGGGAATTCAAAGAATATATTGGGAGTACAAATACCCTCATTTCTTGCTACTGCCATATAGTGCCAGTTTCTGACTGGTAATTCAAAGAATATATTGGGGTTACGTGCACCCACAATTTTTACTACTTTATACAGTGCCATTGTCTGACTGGGAATTCAAAGAATATATTGGGAATACAAATACCCTCATTTCTTGCTACTGCCATATAGTGCCAGTGTCTGACTGGAATTCAAAGAATATATTGGGGTTACGTGCACCCACAATTTTTACTACTGGAGTATACAGTGCCATTGTCTGACTGGGAATTCAAAGAATATATTGGGAATACAAATACCCTCATTTCTTGCTACTGCCATATAGTGCCAGTTTCTGACTGGTAATTCAAAGAATATATTGGGGTTACGTGCACCCACAATTTTTACTACTGGTATACAGTGCCATTGTCTGACTGGGAATTCAAAGAATATATTGGGATATAAATACCCTCATTTCTTGCTACTGCCATATAGTGCCAGTGTCTGACTGGTAATTCAAAGAATATATTGGGGTTACGTGCACCCACAATTTTTCACTACTGGTATACAGTGCCATTGTCTGACTGGGAATTCAAAGAATATATTGGGAATACAAATACCCTCATTTCTTGCTACTGCCATATAGTGCCCAGTGTCTGACTGGGAATTCAAAGAATATATTGGGGTTACGTGCACCCACAATTTTTACTACTGGTATACAGTGCCATTGTCTGACTGGGAATTCAAAGAATATATTGGGAATACAAATACCCTCATTTCTTGCTACTGCCATATAGTGCCAGTTTCTGACTGGTAATTCAAAGAATATATTGTGGTTACGTGCACCCACAATTTTTACTACTGGTATACAGTGCCATTGTCTGACTGGGAATTCAAAGAATATATTGGGAATACAAATACCCTCATTTCTTGCTACTGCCATATAGTGCCAGTGTCTGACTGGTAATTCAAAGAATATATTGGGAATACAAATACCCTCATTTCTTGCTACTGCCATATAGTGCCAGTTTCTGACTGGTAATTCAAAGAATATATTGGGTTACGTGCACCCACAATTTTACTACTGCGTATACAGTGCCATTGTCTGACTGGGAATTCAAAGAATATATTGGGAATACAAATACCCTCATTTCTTGCTACTGCCATATAGTGCCAGTGTCTGACTGGGAATTCAAAGAATATATTGGGGTTACGTGCACCCACAATTTTTACTACTGGTATACAGTGCCATTGTCTGACTGGGAATTCAAAGAATATATTGGGAATACAAATACCCTCATTTCTTGCTACTGCCATATAGTGCCAGTTTCTGACTGGTAATTCAAAGAATATATTGGGGTTACGTGCACCCACAATTTTTACTACTGGTATACAGTGCCATTGTCTGACTGGGAATTCAAAGAATATATTGGGGTTATAAATACCCTCATTTCTTGCTACTGCCATATAGTGCCAGTGTCTGACTGGTAATTCAAAGAATATATTGGGGTTACGTGCACCCACAATTTTTACTACTGGTATACAGTGCCATTGTCTGACTGGGAATTCAAAGAATATATTGGGAATACAAATACCCTCATTTCTTGCTACTGCCATATAGTGCCAGTTTCTGACTGGTAATTCAAAGAATATATTGGGGTTACGTGCACCCACAATTTTTACTACTGGTATACAGTGCCATTGTCTGACTGGGAATTCAAAGAATATATTGGGAATACAAATACCCTCATTTCTTGCTACTGCCATATAGTGCCAGTGTCTGACTGGGAATTCAAAGAATATATTGGGAATACAAATACCCTCATTTCTTGCTACTGCCATATAGTGCCAGTTTCTGACTGGTAATTCAAAGAATATATTGGGGTTACGTGCACCCACAATTTTTACTACTGGTATACAGTGCCATTGTCTGACTGGGAATTCAAAGAATATATTGGGAATACAAATACCCTCATTTCTTGCTACTGCCATATAGTGCCAGTGTCTGACTGGGAATTCAAAGAATATATTGGGGTTACGTGCACCCACAATTTTTACTACTGGTATACAGTGCCATTGTCTGACTGGGAATTCAAAGAATATATTGGGAATACAAATACCCTCATTTCTTGCTACTGCCATATAGTGCCAGTTTCTGACTGGTAATTCAAAGAATATATTGGGGTTACGTGCACCCACAATTTTTACTACTGGTATACAGTGCCATTGTCTGACTGGGAATTCAAAGAATATATTGGGAATACAAATACCCTCATTTCTTGCTACTGCCATATAGTGCCAGTTTCTGACTGGTAATTCAAAGAATATATTGGGGTTACGTGCACCCACAATTTTTACTACTGGTATACAGTGCCATTGTCTGACTGGGAATTCAAAGAATATATTGGGAATACAAATACCCTCATTTCTTGCTACTGCCATATAGTGCCAGTTTCTGACTGGTAATTCAAAGAATATATTGGGGTTACGTGCACCCACAATTTTTACTACTGGTATACAGTGCCATTGTCTGACTGGGAATTCAAAGAATATATTGGGAATACAAATACCCTCATTTCTTGCTACTGCCATATAGTGCCAGTGTCTGACTGGGAATTCAAAGAATATATTGGGGTTACGTGCACCCACAATTTTTACTACTGGTATACAGTGCCATTGTCTGACTGGGAATTCAAAGAATATATTGGGTAATACAAATACCCTCATTTCTTGCTACTGCCATATAGTGCCAGTGTCTGACTGGTAATTCAAAGAATATATTGGGGTTACGTGCACCCACAATTTTTACTACTGGTATACAGTGCCATTGTCTGACTGGGAATTCAAAGAATATATTGGGAATACAAATACCCTCATTTCTTGCTACTGCCATATAGTGCCAGTGTCTGACTGGGAATTCAAAGAATATATTGGGGTTACGTGCACCCACAATTTTTACTACTGGTATACAGTGCCATTGTCTGACTGGGAATTCAAAGAATATATTGGGTTATAAATACCCTCATTTCTTGCTACTGCCATATAGTGCCAGTGTCTGACTGGGAATTCAAAGAATATATTGGGGTTACGTGCACCCACAATTTTTACTACTGGTATACAGTGCCATTGTCTGACTGGGAATTCAAAGAATATATTGGGAATACAAATACCCTCATTTCTTGCTACTGCCATATAGTGCCAGTGTCTGACTGGGAATTCAAAGAATATATTGGGGTTACGTGCACCCACAATTTTTACTACTGGTATACAGTGCCATTGTCTGACTGGGAATTCAAAGAATATATTGGGAATACAAATACCCTCATTTCTTGCTACTGCCATATAGTGCCAGTTTCTGACTGGTAATTCAAAGAATATATTGGGGTTACGTGCACCCACAATTTTTACTACTGGTATACAGTGCCATTGTCTGACTGGGAATTCAAAGAATATATTGGGAATACAAATACCCTCATTTCTTGCTACTGCCATATAGTGCCAGTGTCTGACTGGGAATTCAAAGAATATATTGGGGTTACGTGCACCCACAATTTTTACTACTGGTATACAGTGCCATTGTCTGACTGGGAATTCAAAGAATATATTGGGAATACAAATACCCTCATTTCTTGCTACTGCCATATAGTGCCAGTGTCTGACTGGGAATTCAAAGAATATATTGGGGTTACGTGCACCCACAATTTTTACTACTGGTATACAGTGCCATTGTCTGACTGGGAATTCAAAGAATATATTGGGAATACAAATACCCTCATTTCTTGCTACTGCCATATAGTGCCAGTGTCTGACTGGGAATTCAAAGAATATATTGGGGTTACGTGCACCCACAATTTTTACTACTGGTATACAGTGCCATTGTCTGACTGGGAATTCAAAGAATTTATTGGGAATACAAATACCCTAATTTCTTGCTACTGCCATATAGTGCCAGTTTCTGACTGGTAATTCAAAGAATATATTGGGGTTACGTGCACCCACAATTTTTACTACTGGTATACAGTGCCATTGTCTGACTGGGAATTCAAAGAATATATTGGGAATACAAATACCCTCATTTCTTGCTACTGCCATATAGTGCCAGTGTCTGACTGGGAATTCAAAGAATATATTGGGGTTACGTGCACCCACAATTTTTACTACTGGTATACAGTGCCATTGTCTGACTGGGAATTCAAAGAATATATTGGGAATACAAATACCCTCATTTCTTGCTACTGCCATATAGTGCCAGTGTCTGACTGGGAATTCAAAGAATATATTGGGGTTACGTGCACCCACAATTTTTACTACTGGTATACAGTGCCATTGTCTGACTGGGAATTCAAAGAATATATTGGGAATACAAATACCCTCATTTCTTGCTACTGCCATATAGTGCCAGTTTCTGACTGGTAATTCAAAGAATATATTGGGGTTACGTGCACCCACAATTTTTACTACTGGTATACAGTGCCATTGTCTGACTGGGAATTCAAAGAATATATTGGGAATACAAATACCCTCATTTCTTGCTACTGCCATATAGTGCCAGTTTCTGACTGGTAATTCAAAGAATATATTGGGGTTACGTGCACCCACAATTTTTACTACTGGTATACAGTGCCATTGTCTGACTGGGAATTCAAAGAATATATTGGGAATACAAATACCCTCATTTCTTGCTACTGCCATATAGTGCCAGTGTCTGACTGGTAATTCAAAGAATATATTGGGGTTACGTGCACCCACAATTTTTACTACTGGTATACAGTGCCATTGTCTGACTGGGAATTCAAAGAATATATTGGGAATACAAATACCCTCATTTCTTGCTACTGCCATATAGTGCCAGTTTCTGACTGGTAATTCAAAGAATATATTGGGGTTACGTGCACCCACAATTTTTACTACTGGTATACAGTGCCATTGTCTGACTGGGAATTCAAAGAATATATTGGGAGTACAAATACCCTCATTTCTTGCTACTGCCATATAGTGCCAGTTTCTGACTGGTAATTCAAAGAATATATTGGGGTTACGTGCACCCACAATTTTTACTACTGGTATACAGTGCCATTGTCTGACTGGGAATTCAAAGAATATATTGGGAATACAAATACCCTCATTTCTTGCTACTGCCATATAGTGCCAGTGTCTGACTGGGAATTCAAAGAATATATTGGGGTTACGTGCACCCACAATTTTTACTACTGGTATACAGTGCCATTGTCTGACTGGGAATTCAAAGAATATATTGGGAATACAAATACCCTCATTTCTTGCTACTGCCATATAGTGCCAGTTTCTGACTGGTAATTCAAAGAATATATTGGGGTTACGTGCACCCACAATTTTTACTACTGGTATACAGTGCCATTGTCTGACTGGGAATTCAAAGAATATATTGGGGTTATAAATACCCTCATTTCTTGCTACTGCCATATAGTGCCAGTGTCTGACTGGTAATTCAAAGAATATATTGGGGTTACGTGCACCCACAATTTTTCACTACTGGTATACAGTGCCATTGTCTGACTGGGAATTCAAAGAATATATTGGGAATACAAATACCCTCATTTCTTGCTACTGCCATATAGTGCCAGTGTCTGACTGGGAATTCAAAGAATATATTGGGGTTACGTGCACCCACAATTTTTACTACTGGTATACAGTGCCATTGTCTGACTGGGAATTCAAAGAATATATTGGGAATACAAATACCCTCATTTCTTGCTACTGCCATATAGTGCCAGTTTCTGACTGGTAATTCAAAGAATATATTGTGGTTACGTGCACCCACAATTTTTACTACTGGTATACAGTGCCATTGTCTGACTGGGAATTCAAAGAATATATTGGGAATACAAATACCCTCATTTCTTGCTACTGCCATATAGTGCCAGTGTCTGACTGGGAATTCAAAGAATATATTGGGAATACAAATACCCTCATTTCTTGCTACTGCCATATAGTGCCAGTTTCTGACTGGTAATTCAAAGAATATATTGGGGTTACGTGCACCCACAATTTTTACTACTGGTATACAGTGCCATTGTCTGACTGGGAATTCAAAGAATATATTGGGAATACAAATACCCTCATTTCTTGCTACTGCCATATAGTGCCAGTGTCTGACTGGGAATTCAAAGAATATATTGGGGTTACGTGCACCCACAATTTTTACTACTGGTATACAGTGCCATTCGTCTGACTGGGAATTCAAAGAATATATGGGGAATACAAATACCCTCATTTCTTGCTACTGCCATATAGTGCCAGTTTCTGACTGGTAATTCAAAGAATATATTGGGGTTACGTGCACCCACAATTTTTACTACTGGTATACAGTGCCATTGTCTGACTGGGAATTCAAAGAATATATTGGGTTATAAATACCCTCATTTCTTGCTACTGCCATATAGTGCCAGTGTCTGACTGGTAATTCAAAGAATATATTGGGGTTACGTGCACCCACAATTTTTACTACTGGTATACAGTGCCATTGTCTGACTGGGAATTCAAAGAATATATTGGGAATACAAATACCCTCATTTCTTGCTACTGCCATATAGTGCCAGTTTCTGACTGGTAATTCAAAGAATATATTGGGGTTACGTGCACCCACAATTTTTACTACTGGTATACAGTGCCATTGTCTGACTGGGAATTCAAAGAATATATTGGGAATACAAATACCCTCATTTCTTGCTACTGCCATATAGTGCCAGTGTCTGACTGGGAATTCAAAGAATATATTGGGAATACAAATACCCTCATTTCTTGCTACTGCCATATAGTGCCAGTTTCTGACTGGTAATTCAAAGAATATATTGGGGTTACGTGCACCCACAATTTTTACTACTGGTATACAGTGCCATTGTCTGACTGGGAATTCAAAGAATATATTGGGAATACAAATTCCCTCATTTCTTGCTACTGCCATATAGTGCCAGTGTCTGACTGGGAATTCAAAGAATATATTGGGGTTACGTGCACCCACAATTTTTACTACTGGTATACAGTGCCATTGTCTGACTGGGAATTCAAAGAATATATTGGGAATACAAATACCCTCATTTCTTGCTACTGCCATATAGTGCCAGTTTCTGACTGGTAATTCAAAGAATATATTGGGGTTACGTGCACCCACAATTTTTACTACTGGTATACAGTGCCATTGTCTGACTGGGAATTCAAAGAATATATTGGGAATACAAATACCCTCATTTCTTGCTACTGCCATATAGTGCCAGTTTCTGACTGGTAATTCAAAGAATATATTGGGGTTACGTGCACCCACAATTTTTACTACTGGTATACAGTGCCATTGTCTGACTGGGAATTCAAAGAATATATTGGGAATACAAATACCCTCATTTCTTGCTACTGCCATATAGTGCCAGTTTCTGACTGGTAATTCAAAGAATATATTGGGGTTACGTGCACCCACAATTTTTACTACTGGTATACAGTGCCATTGTCTGACTGGGAATTCAAAGAATATATTGGGAATACAAATACCCTCATTTCTTGCTACTGCCATATAGTGCCAGTGTCTGACTGGGAATTCAAAGAATATATTGGGGTTACGTGCACCCACAATTTTTACTACTGGTATACAGTGCCATTGTCTGACTGGGAATTCAAAGAATATATTGGGAATACAAATACCCTCATTTCTTGCTACTGCCATATAGTGCCAGTTTCTGACTGGTAATTCAAAGAATATATTGGGGTTACGTGCACCCACAATTTTTACTACTGGTATACAGTGCCATTGTCTGACTGGGAATTCAAAGAATATATTGGGAATACAAATACCCTCATTTCTTGCTACTGCCATATAGTGCCAGTTTCTGACTGGTAATTCAAAGAATATATTGGGGTTACGTGCACCCACAATTTTTACTACTGGTATACAGTGCCATTGTCTGACTGGGAATTCAAAGAATATATTGGGAATACAAATACCCTCATTTCTTGCTACTGCCATATAGTGCCAGTTTCTGACTGGTAATTCAAAGAATATATTGGGGTTACGTGCACCCACAATTTTTACTACTGGTATACAGTGCCATTGTCTGACTGGGAATTCAAAGAATATATTGGGAATACAAATACCCTCATTTCTTGCTACTGCCATATAGTGCCAGTTTCTGACTGGTAATTCAAAGAATATATTGGGGTTACGTGCACCCACAATTTTTACTACTGGTATACAGTGCCATTGTCTGACTGGGAATTCAAAGAATATATTGGGGATTATAAATACCCTCATTTCTTGCTACTGCCATATAGTGCCAGTGTCTGACTGGTAATTCAAAGAATATATTGGGGTTACGTGCACCCACAATTTTTACTACTGGTATACAGTGCCATTGTCTGACTGGGAATTCAAAGAATATATTGGGAATACAAATACCCTCATTTCTTGCTACTGCCATATAGTGCCAGTGTCTGACTGGGAATTCAAAGAATATATTGGGGTTACGTGCACCCACAATTTTTACTACTGGTATACAGTGCCATTGTCTGACTGGGAATTCAAAGAATATATTGGGAATACAAATACCCTCATTTCTTGCTACTGCCATATAGTGCCAGTTTCTGACTGGTAATTCAAAGAATATATTGGGGTTACGTGCACCCACAATTTTTACTACTGGTATACAGTGCCATTGTCTGACTGGGAATTCAAAGAATATATTGGGAATACAAATACCCTCATTTCTTGCTACTGCCATATAGTGCCAGTTTCTGACTGGTAATTCAAAGAATATATTGGGGTTACGTGCACCCACAATTTTTACTACTGGTATACAGTGCCATTGTCTGACTGGGAATTCAAAGAATATATTGGGAATACAAATACCCTCATTTCTTGCTACTGCCATATAGTGCCAGTTTCTGACTGGTAATTCAAAGAATATATTGGGGTTACGTGCACCCACAATTTTTACTACTGGTATACAGTGCCATTGTCTGACTGGGAATTCAAAGAATATATTGGGAATACAAATACCCTCATTTCTTGCTACTGCCATATAGTGCCAGTGTCTGACTGGGAATTCAAAGAATATATTGGGGTTACGTGCACCCACAATTTTTACTACTGGTATACAGTGCCATTGTCTGACTGGGAATTCAAAGAATATATTGGGAATACAAATACCCTCATTTCTTGCTACTGCCATATAGTGCCAGTTTCTGACTGGTAATTCAAAGAATATATTGGGGTTACGTGCACCCACAATTTTTACTACTGGTATACAGTGCCATTGTCTGACTGGGAATTCAAAGAATATATTGGGAATACAAATACCCTCATTTCTTGCTACTGCCATATAGTGCCAGTGTCTGACTGGGAATTCAAAGAATATATTGGGGTTACGTGCACCCACAATTTTTACTACTGGTATACAGTGCCATTGTCTGACTGGGAATTCAAAGAATATATTGGGAATACAAATACCCTCATTTCTTGCTACTGCCATATAGTGCCAGTTTCTGACTGGTAATTCAAAGAATATATTGGGGTTACGTGCACCCACAATTTTTACTACTGGTATACAGTGCCATTGTCTGACTGGGAATTCAAAGAATATATTGGGAATACAAATACCCTCATTTCTTGCTACTGCCATATAGTGCCAGTTTCTGACTGGTAATTCAAAGAATATATTGGGGTTACGTGCACCCACAATTTTTACTACTGGTATACAGTGCCATTGTCTGACTGGGAATTCAAAGAATATATTGGGAATACAAATACCCTCATTTCTTGCTACTGCCATATAGTGCCAGTTTCTGACTGGTAATTCAAAGAATATATTGGGGTTACGTGCACCCACAATTTTTACTACTGGTATACAGTGCCATTGTCTGACTGGGAATTCAAAGAATATATTGGGAATACAAATACCCTCATTTCTTGCTACTGCCATATAGTGCCAGTGTCTGACTGGGAATTCAAAGAATATATTGGGGTTACGTGCACCCACAATTTTTACTACTGGTATACAGTGCCATTGTCTGACTGGGAATTCAAAGAATATATTGGGAATACAAATACCCTCATTTCTTGCTACTGCCATATAGTGCCAGTTTCTGACTGGTAATTCAAAGAATATATTGGGGTTACGTGCACCCACAATTTTTACTACTGGTATACAGTGCCATTGTCTGACTGGGAATTCAAAGAATATATTGGGAATACAAATACCCTCATTTCTTGCTACTGCCATATAGTGCCAGTGTCTGACTGGTAATTCAAAGAATATATTGGGGTTACGTGCACCCACAATTTTTACTACTGGTATACAGTGCCATTGTCTGACTGGGAATTCAAAGAATATATTGGGAATACAAATACCCTCATTTCTTGCTACTGCCATATAGTGCCAGTTTCTGACTGGTAATTCAAAGAATATATTGGGGTTACGTGCACCCACAATTTTTACTACTGGTATACAGTGCCATTGTCTGACTGGGAATTCAAAGAATATATTGGGAATACAAATACCCTCATTTCTTGCTACTGCCATATAGTGCCAGTTTCTGACTGGTAATTCAAAGAATATATTGGGGTTACGTGCACCCACAATTTTTACTACTGGTATACAGTGCCATTGTCTGACTGGGAATTCAAAGAATATATTGGGAATACAAATACCCTCATTTCTTGCTACTGCCATATAGTGCCAGTTTCTGACTGGTAATTCAAAGAATATATTGGGGTTACGTGCACCCACAATTTTTACTACTGGTATACAGTGCCATTGTCTGACTGGGAATTCAAAGAATATATTGGGAATACAAATACCCTCATTTCTTGCTACTGCCATATAGTGCCAGTGTCTGACTGGGAATTCAAAGAATATATTGGGGTTACGTGCACCCACAATTTTTACTACTGGTATACAGTGCCATTGTCTGACTGGGAATTCAAAGAATATATTGGGAATACAAATACCCTCATTTCTTGCTACTGCCATATAGTGCCAGTTTCTGACTGGTAATTCAAAGAATATATTGGGGTTACGTGCACCCACAATTTTTACTACTGGTATACAGTGCCATTGTCTGACTGGGAATTCAAAGAATATATTGGGAATACAAATACCCTCATTTCTTGCTACTGCCATATAGTGCCAGTGTCTGACTGGGAATTCAAAGAATATATTGGGGTTACGTGCACCCACAATTTTTACTACTGGTATACAGTGCCATTGTCTGACTGGGAATTCAAAGAATATATTGGGAATACAAATACCCTCATTTCTTGCTACTGCCATATAGTGCCAGTTTCTGACTGGTAATTCAAAGAATATATTGGGGTTACGTGCACCCACAATTTTTACTACTGGTATACAGTGCCATTGTCTGACTGGGAATTCAAAGAATATATTGGGAATACAAATACCCTCATTTCTTGCTACTGCCATATAGTGCCAGTTTCTGACTGGTAATTCAAAGAATATATTGGGGTTACGTGCACCCACAATTTTTACTACTGGTATACAGTGCCATTGTCTGACTGGGAATTCAAAGAATATATTGGGGTTATAAATACCCTCATTTCTTGCTACTGCCATATAGTGCCAGTGTCTGACTGGTAATTCAAAGAATATATTGGGGTTACGTGCACCCACAATTTTTACTACTGGTATACAGTGCCATTGTCTGACTGGGAATTCAAAGAATATATTGGGAATACAAATACCCTCATTTCTTGCTACTGCCATATAGTGCCAGTGTCTGACTGGGAATTCAAAGAATATATTGGGGTTACGTGCACCCACAATTTTTACTACTGGTATACAGTGCCATTGTCTGACTGGGAATTCAAAGAATATATTGGGAATACAAATACCCTCATTTCTTGCTACTGCCATATAGTGCCAGTTTCTGACTGGTAATTCAAAGAATATATTGGGGTTACGTGCACCCACAATTTTTACTACTGGTATACAGTGCCATTGTCTGACTGGGAATTCAAAGAATATATTGGGAATACAAATACCCTCATTTCTTGCTACTGCCATATAGTGCCAGTTTCTGACTGGTAATTCAAAGAATATATTGGGGTTACGTGCACCCACAATTTTTACTACTGGTATACAGTGCCATTGTCTGACTGGGAATTCAAAGAATATATTGGGAATACAAATACCCTCATTTCTTGCTACTGCCATATAGTGCCAGTTTCTGACTGGTAATTCAAAGAATATATAGGGGTTACGTGCACCCACAATTTTTACTACTGGTATACAGTGCCATTGTCTGACTGGGAATTCAAAGAATATATTGGGAATACAAATACCCTCATTTCTTGCTACTGCCATATAGTGCCAGTGTCTGACTGGGAATTCAAAGAATATATTGGGGTTACGTGCACCCACAATTTTTACTACTGGTATACAGTGCCATTGTCTGACTGGGAATTCAAAGAATATATTGGGAATACAAATACCCTCATTTCTTGCTACTGCCATATAGTGCCAGTTTCTGACTGGTAATTCAAAGAATATATTGGGGTTACGTGCACCCACAATTTTTACTACTGGTATACAGTGCCATTGTCTGACTGGGAATTCAAAGAATATATTGGGAGTACAAATACCCTCATTTCTTGCTACTGCCATATAGTGCCAGTTTCTGACTGGTAATTCAAAGAATATATTGGGGTTACGTGCACCCACAATTTTTACTACTGGTATACAGTGCCATTGTCTGACTGGGAATTCAAAGAATATATTGGGAATACAAATACCCTCATTTCTTGCTACTGCCATATAGTGCCAGTGTCTGACTGGGAATTCAAAGAATATATTGGGGTTACGTGCACCCACAATTTTTACTACTGGTATACAGTGCCATTGTCTGACTGGGAATTCAAAGAATATATTGGGAATACAAATACCCTCATTTCTTGCTACTGCCATATAGTGCCAGTTTCTGACTGGTAATTCAAAGAATATATTGGGGTTACGTGCACCCACAATTTTTACTACTGGTATACAGTGCCATTGTCTGACTGGGAATTCAAAGAATATATTGGGGTTATAAATACCCTCATTTCTTGCTACTGCCATATAGTGCCAGTGTCTGACTGGTACTTCAAAGAATATATTGGGGTTACGTGCACCCACAATTTTTACTACTGGTATACAGTGCCATTGTCTGACTGGGAATTCAAAGAATATATTGGGAATACAAATACCCTCATTTCTTGCTACTGCCATATAGTGCCAGTGTCTGACTGGGAATTCAAAGAATATATTGGGGTTACGTGCACCCACAATTTTTACTACTGGTATACAGTGCCATTGTCTGACTGGGAATTCAAAGAATATATTGGGTATACAAATACCCTCATTTCTTGCTACTGCCATATAGTGCCAGTTTCTGACTGGTAATTTAAAGAATATATTGGGGTTACGTGCACCCACAATTTTTACTACTGGTATACAGTGCCATTGTCTGACTGGGAATTCAAAGAATATATTGGGAATACAAATACCCTCATTTCTTGCTACTGCCATATAGTGCCAGTTTCTGACTGGTAATTCAAAGAATATATTGTGGTTACGTGCACCCACAATTTTTACTACTGGTATACAGTGCCATTGTCTGACTGGGAATTCAAAGAATATATTGGGAATACAAATACCCTCATTTCTTGCTACTGCCATATAGTGCCAGTGTCTGACTGGGAATTCAAAGAATATATTGGGAATACAAATACCCTCATTTCTTGCTACTGCCATATAGTGCCAGTTTCTGACTGGTAATTCAAAGAATATATTGGGGTTACGTGCACCCACAATTTTTACTACTGGTATACAGTGCCATTGTCTGACTGGGAATTCAAAGAATATATTGGGAATACAAATACCCTCATTTCTTGCTACTGCCATATAGTGCCAGTGTCTGACTGGGAATTCAAAGAATATATTGGGGTTACGTGCACCCACAATTTTTACTACTGGTATACAGTGCCATTGTCTGACTGGGAATTCAAAGAATATATTGGGAATACAAATACCCTCATTTCTTGCTACTGCCATATAATGCCAGTTTCTGACTGGTAATTCAAAGAATATATTGGGGTTACGTGCACCCACAATTTTTACTACTGGTATACAGTGCCATTGTCTGACTGGGAATTCAAAGAATATATTGGGGTTATAAATACCCTCATTTCTTGCTACTGCCATATAGTGCCAGTGTCTGACTGGGAATTCAAAGAATATATTGGGGTTACGTGCACCCACAATTTTTAATACTGGTATACAGTGACATTGTCTGACTGGGAATTCAAAGAATATATTGGGAATACAAATACCCTCATTTCTTGCTACTGCCATATAGTGCCAGTTTCTGACTGGTAATTCAAAGAATATATTGGGGTTACGTGCACCCACAATTTTTACTACTGGTATACAGTGCCATTGTCTGACTGGGAATTCAAAGAATATATTGGGAATACAAATACCCTCATTTCTTGCTACTGCCATATAGTGCCAGTTTCTGACTGGTAATTCAAAGAATTTATTGTGGTTACGTGCACCCACAATTTTTACTACTGGTATACAGTGCCATTGTCTGACTGGGAATTCAAAGAATATATTGGGAATACAAATACCCTCATTTCTTGCTACTGCCATATAGTGCCAGTGTCTGACTGGGAATTCAAAGAATATATTGGGAATACAAATACCCTCATTTCTTGATACTGCCATATAGTGCCAGTTTCTGACTGGTAATTCAAAGAATATATTGGGGTTACGTGCACCCACAATTTTTACTACTGGTATACAGTGCCATTGTCTGACTGGGAATTCAAAGAATATATTGGGAATACAAATACCCTCATTTCTTGCTACTGCCATATAGTGCCAGTTTCTGACTGGTAATTCAAAGAATATATTGGGGTTACGTGCACCCACAATTTTTACTACTGGTATACAGTGCCATTGTCTGACTGGGAATTCAAAGAATATATTGGGAATACAAATACCCTCATTTCTTGCTACTGCCATATAGTGCCAGTTTCTGACTGGTAATTCAAAGAATATATTGGGGTTACGTGCACCCACAATTTTTACTACTGGTATACAGTGCCATTGTCTGACTGGGAATTCAAAGAATATATTGGGAATACAAATACCCTCATTTCTTGCTACTGCCATATAGTGCCAGTTTCTGACTAGTAATTCAAAGAATATATTGGGGTTACGTGCACCCACAATTTTTACTACTGGTATACAGTGCCATTGTCTGACTGGGAATTCAAAGAATATATTGGGAATACAAATACCCTCATTTCTTGCTACTGCCATATAGTGCCAGTGTCTGACTGGGAATTCAAAGAATATATTGGGGTTACGTGCACCCACAATTTTTACTACTGGTATACAGTGCCATTGTCTGACTGGGAATTCAAAGAATATATTGGGAATACAAATACCCTCATTTCTTGCTACTGCCATATAGTGCCAGTTTCTGACTGGTAATTCAAAGAATATATTGGGGTTACGTGCACCCACAATTTTTACTACTGGTATACAGTGCCATTGTCTGACTGGGAATTCAAAGAATATATTGGGAATACAAATACCCTCATTTCTTGCTACTGCCATATAGTGCCAGTTTCTGACTGGTAATTCAAAGAATATATTGGGGTTACGTGCACCCACAATTTTTACTACTGGTATACAGTGCCATTGTCTGACTGGGAATTCAAAGAATATATTGGGAATACAAATACCCTCATTTCTTGCTACTGCCATATAGTGCCAGTGTCTGACTGGGAATTCAAAGAATATATTGGGGTTACGTGCACCCACAATTTTTACTACTGGTATACAGTGCCATTGTCTGACTGGGAATTCAAAGAATATATTGGGAATACAAATACCCTCATTTCTTGCTACTGCCATATAGTGCCAGTTTCTGACTGGTAATTCAAAGAATATATTGGGGTTACGTGCACCCACAATTTTTACTACTGGTATACAGTGCCATTGTCTGACTGGGAATTCAAAGAATATATTGGGAATACAAATACCCTCATTTCTTGCTACTGCCATATAGTGCCAGTTTCTGACTGGTAATTCAAAGAATATATTGTGGTTACGTGCACCCACAATTTTTACTACTGGTATACAGTGCCATTGTCTGACTGGGAATTCAAAGAATATATTGGGAATACAAATACCCTCATTTCTTGCTACTGCCATATAGTGCCAGTGTCTGACTGGGAATTCAAAGAATATATTGGGAATACAAATACCCTCATTTCTTGCTACTGCCATATAGTGCCAGTTTCTGACTGGTAATTCAAAGAATATATTGGGGTTACGTGCACCCACAATTTTTACTACTGGTATACAGTGCCATTGTCTGACTGGGAATTCAAAGAATATATTGGGAATACAAATACCCTCATTTCTTGCTACTGCCATATAGTGCCAGTGTCTGACTAGGAATTCAAAGTATATATTGGGGTTACGTGCACCCACAATTTTTACTACTGGTATACAGTGCCATTGTCTGACTGGGAATTCAAAGAATATATTGGGAATACAAATACCCTCATTTCTTGCTACTGCCATATAGTGCCAGTTTCTGACTGGTAATTCAAAGAATATATTGGGGTTACGTGCACCCACAATTTTTACTATTGGTATACAGTGCCATTGTCTGACTGGGAATTCAAAGAATATATTGGGGTTATAAATACCCTCATTTCTTGCTACTGCCATATAGTGCCAGTGTCTGACTGGTAATTCAAAGAATATATTGGGGTTACGTGCACCCACAATTTTTACTACTGGTATACAGTGCCATTGTCTGACTGGGAATTCAAAGAATATATTGGGAATACAAATACCCTCATTTCTTGCTACTGCCATATAGTGCCAGTGTCTGACTGGGAATTCAAAGAATATATTGGGGTTACGTGCACCCACAATTTTTACTACTGGTATACAGTGCCATTGTCTGACTGGGAATTCAAAGAATATATTGGGAATACAAATACCCTCATTTCTTGCTACTGCCATATAGTGCCAGTTTCTGACTGGTAATTCAAAGAATATATTGGGGTTACGTGCACCCACAATTTTTACTACTGGTATACAGTGCCATTGTCTGACTGGGAATTCAAAGAATATATTGGGAATACAAATACCCTCATTTCTTGCTACTGCCATATAGTGCCAGTTTCTGACTGGTAATTCAAAGAATATATTGTGGTTACGTGCACCCACAATTTTTACTACTGGTATACAGTGCCATTGTCTGACTGGGAATTCAAAGAATATATTGGGAATACAAATACCCTCATTTCTTGCTACTGCCATATAGTGCCAGTGTCTGACTGGGAATTCAAAGAATATATTGGGAATACAAATACCCTCATTTCTTGCTACTGCCATATAGTGCCAGTTTCTGACTGGTAATTCAAAGAATATATTGGGGTTACGTGCACCCACAATTTTTACTACTGGTATACAGTGCCAATTTCTAACTAGGAATTCAAAATGCGCAAGGCTCCCGGAAAGGGACGTGGACGAGGCCGTGGGCGAGGTCGGGGGAATGGTTCTGGGGAGCAAGGTAGCAGTGAAGCCACAGGGCGTCCCGTGCCTACTCCTGTGGGGCAGCAAGCATTGCGCCACTCCACAGTGCCAGGGTTGCTTGCCACATTAACTAAACTGCAGGGTACAAACCTTAGTAGGCCCGAGAACCAGGAACAGGTCTTGCAATGGCTGTCAGAGAACGCTTACAGCACATTGTCCAGCAGCCAGTCAGACTCTGCCTCCTCTCCTCCTATTACCCAACAGTCTTGTCTTCCTTCCTCCCAAAATTCCGAAGCTTTACAGAACAATAACCCAAACTGTCCCTGCTCCCCAGAGCTGTTCTCCGCTCCTTTCATTGTCCCTCAACCTGCCTCTCCACGTCACGATTCCACGAACCTAACAGAGGAGCATCTGTGTCCAGATGCTCAAACACTAGAGTCTCCTCCATCTCCGTTCGATTTGGTGGTGGATGACCAGCAACCCACCCTCATCGACGATGATGTGACGCAGTTGCCGTCAGGGCATCCAGTTGACCGGCGCATTGTGCGGGAGGAGGAGATGAGACAGGAGTTGGAAGAGGAAGTGGTGGATGATGAGGACACTGACCCGACCTGGACAGGGGGGATGTCAAGCGGGGAAAGTAGTGTGGATGTTGAGGCAGGTGCAGCACCAAAAAGGGTAGCTAGAGGCAGAGGCAGAGGTCAGCAGCTTAGGCGAAGCCAGGCCACACTCGGAATCTCCCAAGATGTTCCAGTTCGTACCCAGCCCCGAAAAACTCCCACCTCGAGGGCACGTTTCTCGAAGGTGTGGAGTTTTTTCAAGGAATGCGCCGAGGACAGATATAGTGTTGTCTGCACAATTTGCCTCTCGAAATTGATTAGGGGCTCTGAGAAGAGCAACCTGTCCACCACTTCAATGCGCCGTCATTTGGAATCCAAGCACTGGAATCAGTGGCAGGCAGCAACGGCAGGACAAAGGCCGCCTGCCGTTCACGCCACTGCCACTGCCTCTGCCACTGCCTCTGCCTCTGCCACTGCCACTGCTGACTGTGCTGGCGATGCACTCCAGAGGACGAGCCAGGACACCACTTCATCTGCCTCCGCCACTTTGTTGACTTCTACCTCATCCTCCCCTGGTCCTGTCTTATCTCCTTCTCCTGCATCATCAAAGGCACCATCAGGCGTTTCTTTACAACAACCCACCATCTCTCAGACATTGGAGCGGCGGCAGAAATACACTGCTAACCACCCACACGCGCAAGCCTTGAACGCCAACATCGCTAAACTGCTGGCCCAGGAGATGTTGGCGTTCCGGCTTGTTGAAACTCCCGCCTTCCTGGACCTGATGGCAACTGCGGCACCTCGCTATGCCGTCCCTAGCCGTCACTACTTCTCCCGGTGTGCCGTCCCCGCCTTGCACCAGCACGTGTCACTCAACATCAGGCGGGCCCTTAGTTCCGCGCTTTGCACAAAGGTCCACTTGACCACCGACGCGTGGACAAGTGCATGCGGACAGGGACGCTACATTTCACTGACAGCACACTGGGTGAATGTAGTTGAGGCTGGGACTGCTTCCCAAACTGGCCCGGTGTACCTCGTCTCCCCGCCTAACATTCCTGGCAGGGACACGAGAAGAACACCCCCCTCCTCCTCCTCCTCTACCGCCTCCTCCTCCGCCACCGCCTCCTCCTCCGCCACCGCCTCCTCCTCCGCTGTTAGATTGACCCCAGCTACGAGTTGGAAACCTTGCAGCTCTGGCGTTGGTAGACGTCAGCAGGCTGTGCTGAAGCTGATCAGCTTGGGGGACAGACAGCACACTGCCTCCGAGGTGAGGGATGCCCTCCTCGATGAGACGGCAATATGGTTTGAGCCGCTGCACCTGGGCCCAGGCATGGTCGTTTGTGATAACGGCCGGAACCTGGTAGCAGCTCTGGAGCTTGCCGGACTCCAACATGTTCCATGCCTGGCCCACGTCTTCAACCTAGTGGTGCAACGTTTCCTAAAGAGCTACCCCAATGTTCCAGAGCTACTGGTGAAAGTGCGGCGCATGTGCGCCCACTTTCGCAAGTCGACAGTAGCCGCTGCTAGCTTAAAATCTCTCCAGCAACGCCTGCATGTGCCACAACACCGGCTTTTGTGCGACGTCCCCACACGCTGGAACTCAACGTTTCAGATGTTGAATAGAGTGGTTGAGCAGCAGAGACCTTTGATGGAATACCAGCTACAAAACCCTAGGGTGCCACAAAGTCAGCTGCCTCAGTTTCACATCCATGAGTGGCCATGGATGAGAGACCTTTGTGACATCCTACGGGTCTTTGAGGAGTCCACAAGGAGGGTGAGCTCTGAGGATGCGATGGTGAGCCTTACAATCCCGCTCTTGTGTGTTCTGAGAGAATCCCTGATTGACATCAGGGATAACTCAGATCACACAGAGGAGTTAGGGATAGCATCCGATCCGTCACAGCTGGAGAGTAGGTCCACACATCTGTCCGCTTCACTGCGTTTAATGGAGGAGGAGGAGGAGGAGGAGGAGGAAGAAGAGTTGTCCGATGATGTGATGGTGATACAGGAGGCTTCCGGGCAACTTCGAATCGTCCCATTGTTGCAGCGCGGATGGGTAGACATGGAGGATGAGGAGGAAATGGAGATTGAACTTTCCGGTGGGGCCAGAGGAGTCATGCCAACTAACACTGTGGCAGACATGGCTGAGTTCATGTTGGGGTGCTTTACAACCGACAAGCGTATTGTCAAAATCATGGAGGACAACCAGTACTGGATCTTTGCTATCCTTGACCCCCGGTATAAAAACAACATCTCGTCTTTTATTCCGGTAGAGGGGAGGGCCAATCGCATCAATGCTTGCCACAGGCAATTGGTGCAGAATATGATGGAGATGTTTCCAGCATGTGACGTTGGCGGCAGGGAGGGCAGTTCCTCCAGTAGGCAACCAAGTTCTCACCGGTCCACACAAACGAGGGGCACACTGTCTAAGGTCTGGGACACCTTGATGGCACCCCCTCGCCAAAGTGCCGCCACGGAGGGTCCTAGTGTCACCAGGCGTGAGAAGTATAGGCGCATGTTGCGGGAATACCTTTCCGACCACAGCCCTGTCCTCTCCAACCCCTCTGCGCCCTACACGTATTGGGTGTCGAAGTTGGACCTGTGGCTTGAACTTGCCCTATATGCCTTGGAGGTGCTGTCCTGTCCTGCCGCCAGCGTCCTATCTGAGAGGGTGTTCAGTGCAGCCGGTGGCATCATCACTGACAAGCGCACCCGTCTGTCAGCTGAGAGTGCCGACCGGCTCACTTTGATAAAAATGAACCACCACTGGATAGAGCCTTCATTTTTGTGCCCACCTATGTAAAGCACCCCAACATGAAACTCCATGTCTGTACTCAACCTCTCCAATTCCTCCGCATCCTCATACTCATCCACCATAAGCGTTGCACAATTCTGCTAATACTAGGCTCCCTCCAACATGATTTCCCCCAACTCTGCTGGTTAGAGGCTCCCTCCACCCTGATTTCCACCAACTCTGCTGGTTAGAGGCTCCCTCCACCCTGCTTTCCCACAACTCTGCTGGTTAGAGGCTCCCTCCACCATGAATTTGCCCAAACTGGGCTGGTTAGAGGCTCCCTCCACCATGAATTGGTCCAAACTGGGGTTTTTAGAGGCTCCCTCCACCATGAATTTGCCAAAACTGGGCTGTTTAGAGGCTCCCTCCACCATGAATTGGTCCAAATTGGGGTTTTTAGAGGCTCCCTCCACCATGAATTTGCCCAAACTGGGCTGGTTAGAGGCTCCCTCCACCATGAATTGGTCCAAACTGGGCTGGTTAGAGGCTCCCTCCACCATGAATTGGTCCAAATTGGGGTTTTTAGAGGCTCCCTCCACCATGAATTGGTCCAAACTGGGTTTTTTAGAGGCTCCCTCCACCATGAATTGGTCCAAACTGGGGTTTTTAGAGGCTCCCTCCACCATGAATTGGTCCAAACTGGGCTGGTTAGAGGCTCCCTCCACCATGAATTGGTCCAAACTGGGTTTTTTAGAGGCTCCCTCCACCATGAATTGGTCCAAACTGGGGTTTTTAGAGGCTCCCTCCACCATGAATTGGTCCAAACTGGGGTTTTTAGAGGCTCCCTCCACCATGAATTGGTCCAAACTGGGGTTTTTAGAGGCTCCCTCCACCATGAATTTGCCCAAACTGGGCTGTTTAGAGGCTCCCTCCACCATGAATTGGTCCAAACTGGGTTTTTTAGAGGCTCCCTCTACCATGAATTGGTCCAAACTGGGGTTTTTAGAGGCTCCCTCCACCATGAATTGGTCCAAACTGGGGTTTTTAGAGGCTCCCTCCACCATGAATTTGCCCAAACTGGGCTGTTTAGAGGCTCCCTCCACCATGAATTTGCCCAAACTGGGCTGTTTAGAGGCTCCCTCCACCATGAATTTGCCCAAACTGGGCTGGTTAGAGGCTCCCTCCACCATGAATTGGTCCAAACTGGGGTTTTTAGAGGCTCCCTCCACCATGAATTGGTCCAAACTTGGCTGTTTAGAGGCTCCCTCCACCATTAATTGGTCCAAACTGGGCTGGTTAGAGGCTCCCTCCACCATGAATTGGTCCAAACTGGGTTTTTTAGAGGCTCCCTCCACCATGAATTGGTCCAAACTGGGGTTTTTAGAGGCTCCCTCCACCATGAATTGGTCCAAACTGGGCTGTTTAGCGGCTCCCTCCACCATTAATTGGTCCAAACTGGGCTGTTTAGAGGCTCCCTCCACCATGAATTTGCCCAAACTGGGCTGTTTAGAGGCTCCCTCCACCATGAATTTGCCCAAACTGGGCTGGTTAGAGGCTCCCTCCACCATGAATTGGTCCAAACTGGGGTTTTTAGAGGCTCCCTCCACCATGAATTGGTCCAAACTTGGCTGTTTAGAGGCTCCCTCCACCATTAATTGGTCCAAACTGGGCTGGTTAGAGGCTCCCTCCACCATGAATTGGTCCAAACTGGGTTTTTTAGAGGCTCCCTCCACCATGAATTGGTCCAAACTGGGGTTTTTAGAGGCTCCCTCCACCATGAATTGGTCCAAACTGGGCTGTTTAGCGGCTCCCTCCACCATTAATTGGTCCAAACTGGGCTGGTTAGAGGCTCCCTCCACCATGAATTTGCCCAAACTGGGCTGTTTAGAGGCTCCCTCCACCATGAATTTGCCCAAACTGGGCTGGTTAGAGGCTCCCTCCACCATGAATTGGTCCAAACTGGGGTTTTTAGAGGCTCCCTCCACCATGAATTGGTCCAAACTTGGCTGTTTAGAGGCTCCCTCCACCATTATTTGGTCCAAACTGGGCTGTTTAGAGGCTCCCTCCACCATGAATTGGTCCAAACTGGGCTGGTTAGAGGCTCCCTCCACCATGAATTTCCCAAAACTTGGCTGTTTAGAGGCTCCCTCCACCATTAATTGGTCCAAACTGGGGTTTTTAGAGGCTCCCTCCACCATGAATTGGTCCAAACTGGGCTGGTTAGAGGCTCCCTCCACCATGAATTGGTCCAAACTGGGTTTTTTAGAGGCTCCCTCCACCATGAATTGGTCCAAACTGGGGTTTTTAGAGGCTCCCTCCACCATGAATTGGTCCAAACTGGGGTTTTTAGAGGCTCCCTCCACCATGAATTTGCCCAAACTGGGCTGTTTAGAGGCTCCCTCCACCATGAATTGGTCCAAACTGGGTTTTTTAGAGGCTCCCTCCACCATGAATTGGTCCAAACTGGGGTTTTTAGAGGCTCCCTCCACCATGAATTGGTCCAAACTGGGGTTTTTAGAGGCTCCCTCCACCATGAATTTGCCCAAACTGGGCTGTTTAGAGGCTCCCTCCACCATGAATTTGCCCAAACTGGGCTGGTTAGAGGCTCCCTCCACCATGAATTGGTCCAAACTGGGGTTTTTAGAGGCTCCCTCCACCATGAATTGGTCCAAACTTGGCTGTTTAGAGGCTCCCTCCACCATTAATTGGTCCAAACTGGGCTGGTTAGAGGCTCCCTCCACCATGAATTGGTCCAAACTGCGTTTTTTAGAGGCTCCCTCCACCATGAATTGGTCCAAACTGGGGTTTTTAGAGGCTCCCTCCACCATGAATTGGTCCAAACTGGGCTGTTTAGCGGCTCCCTCCACCATTAATTGGTCCAAACTGGGCTGGTTAGAGGCTCCCTCCACCATGAATTTGCCCAAACTGGGCTGTTTAGAGGCTCCCTCCACCATGAATTTGCCCAAACTGGGCTGGTTAGAGGCTCCCTCCACCATGAATTGGTCCAAACTGGGGTTTTTAGAGGCTCCCTCCACCATGAATTGGTCCAAACTTGGCTGTTTAGAGGCTCCCTCCACCATTAATTGGTCCAAACTGGGCTGGTTAGAGGCTCCCTCCACCATGAATTGGTCCAAACTGGGTTTTTTAGAGGCTCCCTCCACCATGAATTTGCCCAAACTGGGCTGTTTAGAGGCTCCCTCCACCATGAATTGGTCCAAACTGGGCTGGTTAGAGGCTCCCTCCACCATGAATTTCCCAAAACTTGGCTGTTTAGAGGCTCCCTCCACCATTAATTGGTCCAAACTGGGCTGGTTAGAGGCTCCCTCCACCATGAATTTGCCCAAACTGGGCTGTTTAGAGGCTCCCTCCACCATGAATTGGTCCAAACTGGGTTTTTTAGAGGCTCCCTCCACCATGAATTGGTCCAAACTGGGGTTTTTAGAGGCTCCCTCCACCATGAATTGGTCCAAACTGGGGTTTTTAGAGGCTCCCTCCACCATTAATTGGTCCAAACTGGGCTGGTTAGAGGCTCCCTCCACCATGAATTTGCCCAAACTGGGCTGTTTAGAGGCTCCCTCCACCATGAATTTGCCCAAACTGGGCTGGTTAGAGGCTCCCTCCACCATGAATTGGTCCAAACTGGGGTTTTTAGAGGCTCCCTCCACCATGAATTGGTCCAAACTTGGCTGTTTAGAGGCTCCCTCCACCATGAATTGGTCCAAATTTGGCTGTTTAGAGGCTCCCTCCACCATGAATTGGTCCAAACTGGGGTGGTTAGAGGCTCCCTCCACCATTAATTGGTCCAAACTGGGCTGGTTAGAGGCTCCCTCCACCATTAATTGGTCCAAACTGGGCTGGTTAGAGGCTCCCTCCACCATTAATTGGTCCAAACTGGGCTGGTTAGAGGCTCCCTCCACCATTAATTGGTCCAAACTGGGCTGGTTAGAGGCTCCCTCCACCATGAATTTGCCCAAACTGGGCTGGTTAGAGGCTCCCTCCACCATGAATTGGTCCAAACTGGGTTTTTTAGAGGCTCCCTCCACCATGAATTTGCCCAAACTGGGCTGGTTAGAGGCTCCCTCCACCATGAATTGGTCCAAACTGGGTTTTTTAGAGGCTCCCTCCACCATGAATTTGCCCACACTGGGCTGGTTAGAGGCTCCCTCCACCATGAATTGGTCCAAACTGGGGTTTTTAGAGGCTCCCTCCACCATGAATTTGCCCAAACTGGGGTGTTTAGAGGCTCCCTCCACCATGAATTTGCCCAAACTCTGCTGGTTAGAGGCTCAATCCACCCTGATTTTCAAAACAAATGTTGGTGCCAACCTCAACTTACTACAAGGGCCAAATTCACTGCTGGTGACAAGCTCTCCTCACTGCAAGTGCCAAATACACATGTTTCAAGGTGTTTTCCTACTGTCAGAGATGTGGTATTGAGTGTGTAAAGTGTGTAGTTGTTAGGCTGTGATGTTGGGGTAATAGAGGGTCTTTGGTGTGTTAGATGCCCCCAGACATGCTTCCCCTGCTGTCCCAGTGTCATTCCAGAGGTGTTGGCATCATTTCCTGGGGTGTCATAGTGGACTTGGTGACCCTCCAGACACGGATTTGGGTTTCCCCCTTAACGAGTATCTGTTCCCCATAGACTATAATGGGGTTCTAAACCCATTCGAACACACGAACATTGAGCGGCTGTTCGAATCGAATTTCGAACCTCGAACATTTTAGTGTTCGCTCATCTCTAGTAATGTTTAGTAGTGGTTTACAGCGCCAGATTGGTTGTCTAACGTTTCTGGCAGATGCTAGACGGGTTGGCTCATCCACATCCAGCCCTCTCTCTCTCTGTCCACTTTATCTCTCAGTGACATGTCCAGGAATGAACAGAAAGCCTATACCAGGAGACCGGGAGAGTAGATCTGCCATGTAGTAGACACCAAGACTGACTCACAGTCTCATACTGATGCTGGTTGGCTCACAGATTAGAAAGGAGTTTTCTTGGCTCAAAATTGGGTTTAAAAGGAGGTTATATCACCTGTTAATGTCCCCTGAAAGTCCCCACATATTTTCTGTACAAAATGTCCAATACCGCTATCCTCTCAGGGTCTCTGACACTCATTGGGATTGTTTTTTAATTGTGAATTATGTCAGTGGCATGTAGGACCTTCTCATTACATTTTCCAAATTTCCTGGCGCTGGCCCAGAAGCCAGCATAAGGAATTATTTACAAACCTCTGTCCCTACCCTTCTCCCCTCTTCACAAACTTTCCCTTCCATAACAAGGCCCCATTCCCACGGAGTAACGCGCCGCTCATTTAGACACGTAAACACGTGTCAGAGTGAGGAGCTTTAAAACAGATCCCATTGACTTTAATAGGTGCCGGATTACGCGCGCTACACAATGAAATCAATGGGTTATAAAGCCTCGCATTGATTTCAATGTGTAGCACGCGTACGCCGGCACCCATTGAAGTCAATGGGATCTGTTTTGAAGTGCCTCACTCTGACATATGTTTACATGTCAGAATGAGCGGCGCGTTACCTCGTGGGAAGGGGGCCTTAGGGTATTTGTGGACTAATAATGTGGTCTCAGATGTTTTTTATTTTTGTATTTTCGTTTTTTGCTCCCTGTATTCCTAAAACCATAACTTTCTAATTTTCCTGTTTACATAGTGATATGAAGGCTTGTTTTTTGTGTGACAAGTTGTACATCAAAATGGTTCCGATGACTATTCTGTGCAATGTATTAGGAAGCGGGGAAAAAATTCTGAATGAGGTGGAATTGAAGAAAAATAATTGAATACTGCCATTTTCTTAGGGGCTTTTTTTATACGGCTTCCACTGTGCGGGAAATTACTATGTTAGTTATATTTTCTCAGGTTGGTACGCTCATAGTGATATCAAATGTTTTAATAACAGCATAATGCGGCTTCCACTGTGCGGTAAATTACTATGTTAGTTATATTTTCTCAGGTTGGTACGCTCATAGTGATATCAAATGTTTTAATAACAGCATAATGGTTTTTGAAAGTTTTGAAGAAAATCACCGTATTTTGACACTTGTAACTTTTTTTACATTTCTGAGTACAGAGCTGTGTAAGGCGTCTTTTTTGCAGGGCAACATCTAATTTTTATTGATACCATTTTGGACATTTATGATGTTATAATCACTTTTTATTCCATTTTTTTATTGGGAGGGAAATGACTGAAAAAAAAAAGCCAATTTTAATAGTTTGGACATTTTTGGATTTAAGAATACCTAACGTGTCATCTATGATCAATATGATCAAAGGCAATGCTACTGGGTCCCTGCTATGTAAAACAACACAGATCCAGCAGCTAGTGTGACCAGTCTGCTTCAGAGATGCCGTATTTCATCATAATTCATGTATGTGCGTCCTGAGGCACGTAGGGGTTAAGGCCCTATAACAATGTTCAGTTATCAAACATCTATCACACTAACATCAGTAGATTTAAAGGGTTAATCCCACCACAGTCAATTATGGCTGAGATGGCAATAGGTGTCCATAAGTCCTGACCACCGGGGTGGGACATAAGGAAATAGTGCAATGGTGCTGTTTCCATAGCTCACATTTACTTCTAATGGATTTACAGAAAGAGCATAGAACCCACTGGGGAACAGTGTCCGCGAGTCCTGGCTTAGTGGTTGGGACTTGCAGGTAGCTATTCCCTTCTCAGGTGTGATTATAAAAGAAATCCCATAAACATTGTATGTCAGAAAGTACGTGGATATGAAGTTGTTCACCACTTTGAAGTTATAACAGGCTACTCTTTTCTGAAGTCAAAGAAAAAAAGAGAAATGTATCAGCTAACCCTGTAGAGTAATTTCAATTCCACCGTATCCAGGAGGGCTCGGCTCACAGGTGGACCGCTGCGTCCCTTCTTCTCGGCTCAGCCGAGTCCCGAAACGCGTAGCCAATACATCTTCTGGCCAGACTCTGACCACAATGCAACTTTTTAAACAAGAAATATGAAAATAAAGTTTATTTATTTTTAAATACACTACGGATTCTAGTACATCGATCCTTGAAAGTAGCTGGCTTTTGTTTCTTCGTTGTGGATCTACTCTTTTCTGAGGTTTTTTTCATAAGACATTGGAGGGTGTATGTAAGATTTTGTGCTTATTTAGCCAGAAGAGCATTTGTGTGGCCGGGTGCTGTTCTAATGTCGGCAATTTGCTTTCGAGTTCTTCACAAAAGTGTTGGATGAGGTTGTAGTTCGGGCTGTTTATGGGCCAGTCAGCACCTTCCTCACTGAACTCACCCAGCCATGGTTTTTTGGCACTTGCTGTGTCCACTGGGGCAGTAATAGGAAAAGTCTGAATTTGGTTATTTCTGTATTTCCAATTTACCTTAATGGAGACAGAAAGCAAATGTCCATGGATCGGAAGGTGTGAACTTGGGATGGAATTAACCCCTTCCCGCCGATGGCATTTTTTGATTTTCGTTTTTCGTTTTTGACTCCCCTCCTTCTAAACCCCATAACTTTTTTATTTCTCCGCTCCCAAGCCATATGAGGTCTTAATTTTTGCGGGACAAATTTTTCTTCATGATGCTACCATTAATTATTCTATATAATGTACTGGGAAGCAGGAAAAAAATTCAGAATGGGGTGGATTTGAAGAAAAAATGCATTTCTGCGACTTTCTTATGGGCTTTGGTTTTACGGCGTTCACTGTGCAGCCAAAATGACATGTCCCCTATATTCTGCGTTTCGGTACGGTTCCAGGGATACCAAATTTATATGGTTTTATTTACATTTTGACCCCTAAAAAAAATTCCAAAACTGTGTTAATTTTTTTTTCTAAAAGTCGCCATATTCCGACGGCCGTAACTTTTTTATACGTAAGTGTACAGGGATGCATAGGGCGTCTTTTTTGCGGGGCCGGGTGTACTTTTTAGTTCTACCATTTTCAGGAAATGTTATTGCTTTAATCACTTTTTATTCAAATTTTTATCAGAATCAAAACAGTGAAAAAACGGCTTTTTGGCACTTTCGACTATTTTTCCCGCTACGGCATTTACTGAACAGGAAAAATATTTTTATAGATTTGTAGAGCGGGCGATTTCGGAAGCGGGGATACCTAACATGTATATGTTTCACAGTTTTTAACTACTTTTATATGTGTTCTAGGGAAAGGGGGGTGATTTGAACTTTTAATTCTTTTTATATTTTTTTATATTTTTTTTAACTTTTTTTTATTTTTTTTTTTGCATTTATTAGACCCCCTAGGGGTGTTGAACTCCAGGGGGTCTGATCACTAATGCAATGCATTACAATGCTAATGCATTGCAAAAAAGCATCATTTCTTTTGCAGGCTTCATAGACCAGCCTGCAAAAGAAAGGATTTGCAGACAAGCCTGGGAGCCTGTACAAGGCTCCCGGCTGTCATGGCAACGTGACGTCGGCCCTGGAGCATGCTCCAGGAGCCGGCGATCCTGGCCAAAATGGTCCCAATGCGCCGCCGGGGAAATGGCGCCTCCGGCGCCTTTGACCGCGGCGCCGGAGGGGTTAATGCCTCCGATCGGTCCGGGGACCGATCGGAGGCATTAGAGCCAGTTGTCTACTGCTTAAAGCAGTAGACACCCGGCGGCTATGGCGGCCGCCCGGCTCCTGGGCGGTCGCCATAGTTACAGACCCGACATGCGCCGTACTATTACGGCGCATGTCGGGAAGGGGTTAAGGACCACATCTAAGACTCCTACAATGTATTGGGTTGACCACGTTTGTTCTGTTAAAGGGGCTCTATCACTGGGAAAAGTCATTTTTAACTAATCACATCCTTGCATAGCCTTTAGAAAGTCTATTCCACACTTACCTTTAGTATGTAGATTGCCTCAGTGGTTTCTGAATAAGTCCGTTTTTATTCATATGCTAATTAGACTGTTGCACGATACATCGTGCACTCCTCTCCTGTTGTTTCCTATGGGAGGCTGCTGCTGATGATGACTCAGCTTCCTGTTCGCCTCACACACATAGGAGATAATAGGAGAGAGGAGGCTGCTGGGAACTTCCTGTACTGGCTGAAAGCTCATTAGCATATTAATAAAAACAGACTTATTCAGAAACCACTGGGGCAATTTACATACTAAAGGTAGGTGTGAAGTAGCATTTCTAAAGCCTATGCAAGCATGTGTTTAGATAAAAATGACTTTTCCCAGTGATAGAGCCCCTTTATGGATGTTGAAGATGCATAAAAAGACGCAGATACACAGCAATTTTTTCTTTTTTTTTTTTTTTTTTTTTTTTTATTGACTTCATTTAAAGTGTGATTGGTATAAGTCTGGCTTAGAAGTCAGTGCAATAAATGTCTAGAGTAGAGCTGTTCACTTCCAGCGGCGAATTCTCCTCCAGAGCCTGTGCAAGGTCTCCCTCACCATTCTGCCAAATGTTCTGCAATGAGAAATTATACAATATATTAGATATTATTCTTCTATGTAAATGGGGCACATGCAGTGGGATTGTCTTGATGAGAACAACAGCTTTAGGGTGCCTTCACATGGAGTATACGCTCACTGATTCTGAACGTGTAACACGTTCCGAATCAACGGCATTAAAACAGATCCCATTGCTTTCTACGCGCGTATCAAATTGAAAGCAATAGGGAAAAAAGCAGCCCATTCATTTCTATGGGGAGCGCACGTATGCCGGCTCCCATAGAAGGCAATGGGATCTGTTTTAACGCCGCTGATTCGTAACGTGTTACACATTCAGAATCAGTGAGCGTTTACTCCGTGTGAAGGGGCCCTTAGATTTGCCCTGTAGACCCATCAGCAGACCATGATGGCAGCCACTGAATAGACTCCGCACTACACTTTGCTGACAGCTTCACAGGAGAGAACATTAATAAGCCCCGCCCCCCTCAGTTACACTGACTTACCTGCGATGTATTATTACAGGTTCTTGAATTGGTTTTATCACCTGCCACCTGTCATTGGCATATGTCATTCCGCAGAACAGGTTTTGATGTTTTTCGAGCATTGGTGGTTTATTGGCTTCAGTCGAGGACAGGAGATTGTCTATTTTATTAGTTGTCATCGCTGGGGGCTGTGGAGAGAAGATATGAGAACCAGGGTTCATAAAGAAGGAATACAGTGAGCTGTACTACTACTACCATCATCTCCGCATCATATACTTACAATTTCTAGACATAATGGTGGACGAGCTCTAGCTCCCTCTATATCAGTCCAGTTAATCTCTGTGAAGAATGGATGATCCCTGATTGTATTTACAAGTATCTGCCGCCAAAACGGAGACTTGCTTAATAGCTGAAAAAATACAATGAAGATACCAAATGTTAAGACAAACTCTATTGTACAATATGATGACGTTTACTGTGGTCTAAATCAATATGTGGGCTGTGGTATTCTGCAATAACACACCAGCAATGGAGCATAAAGGATAAATACATATATACTCACCCAGTCTATCAGATCTTTGACTTGCCGGTCAAGTCCTTTAGGATAGGTGGGATGATCCAGGATCAGAGATTTCTCAATCTTGTCATATGACCTACCAGCAAATGGATATTTGCCAGTGGCCATTTGATAAAACATCACACCAGCCGAAAACCAGTCCACTGCCGCGTTGTAGGGCTTTCCTAGAAGAATCTGTGGAAACATTCGGGAGACAATAAAAGTTAGAAATCTGTTCAGACCACCAGAAGTCATGGAGATGTCCAGACCTGTACACGGTGATAACTCAGTAACGTAGATGATTCCTCACCTCAGGTGCCATGTATCTAAGAGTTCCAGCATGTTGTGAGATCTTCGTGTCCCCAAATATGTTTGTCACGGCAAGGCCAAAATCAGCGATTTTCAAGTGGCCAGCGCTGTCCAATAGGATGTTTTCTGGTTTTATGTCTCTGTTAAAGGAAAGAGTTTATTAAATACTGTAACATATTTATCATCTTAGCTGAGCTGATACATCTTGTAATTTTATCTACAGAAGGCATTAGGATGAAGGGTATGGGGGCTGTCAGGGGGTGTATATATATATATATACCAGGTCTGCACAGAAGAAAACGTGCTTCACTTACCTGTGTATGATGCCTCTGGTGTGCAGATACTGCAGCCCACAGATAATCTCTGCTGCAAAAAATCTGACAAAGAAAAGAAAAAACATCAACATCTAAAATGTCATCCACCAAATGAAGAGATGGAACGTGACATATAGCTGGATGTCTCTTGACAACCATAGTCTATATCTAATATATCCATGTCTTGTCTTACCTGGTGATTGGAAGAGAGAATGGGGCGTTGGCTTTTAAGAGGTCACGTAGGTCTCCTCCACTGAGATATTCCATCACAAAGAAGACGTAGTCCTGTGGTAAAGACACAGCAGAAGACAGGGGTTATTATCATATTATCATTGTAAATCAGACATATCCTCCTCTGGGCCTGTGCACCTGTCTGAAATCTACACCAGCTTGTATCTGGGATAGGTTTCAGGCATTGTTTACAGCAGAAAGCTGGGGTAGATGAGAATACACCTGGAGAGGCCGATGTCTCTGCCCACAGCTTGTTCTTACCATGTCTACTACCCCTAATAACGTGGCGAGGGCAGTGCGAAAACAAAACTTACAACAATGTTTAACACAAGAGAAATGTAAAAAGTTGCAAACCCAAGGCTTACACCTGTTCTACAGTAGAAAAGTGGCCAAGATCCTTAATGGATCTGCCCCATTGTGCACATAGGGATATTCTTGGTGTAGAATTCATGGAAGACTCTAACCTGCTGGATTATAGGACTCTTACCTGAGTGTGGAAGATGGCATGAGCATGGGTAAATAGCGGGCTCTGGCTAGTCATCTCCAGGACCTGACGCTCAATCAGGACGTTTTCTCTGAATTCCTGAAGTAGGCCCCTCTTCTTCACCAGCTTTATTGCCAGTTGTTCCTGGCAGCTGGGATGTGTGGCCAACATGACCTGGAAGAAACAAAGCATTAGATCTGGAGGAAAGGCCTGTCCTGCCATGACATGTGATGAAGAGACATGAAGCGCAGAGATTTCACATCACATATGAGGGAGGCGTCATAATAATTCTTAATACTTACTTTGCCAAAACCGCCCTGTCCAATCACATTATGGAAGGTGAAGCTTTCCAGCCCAGTCACAATGATGGGGGATTCTGCTGGGGTTGTCCCTGGTGGAGAGAGAGAGGAGACATAAGAGTTAATGGAGGAGAATTTATCATAAGGGAATGATTTAGGTTCATTTATTGGAGTTTGTGTTTCTTTAAATTTATTAAATGCTACTTGTTGTTTTACATTATTTGCTGTATATTGAAGTGTAAGACTGTGTTCACACTACCGTCGCTGTCCGCCCTGGTGTTTCCATCATAAACCCCGGGGAAACTGGATGGTTTGCCAGTGGTCAACTTTAAAGACCCATTCAAATGAACCGCCGGCAAGCCGTCCTCTGTCCAGTTTCCCTGGAGTTTACGACGGAAATCCCAGGGTGAACAGCGGCGCTAGTGTGAACCCAGCCTAAGACTTCTGTCCTAAAGTGAGTGTTACTCCAACTGTCAGTATCAGCCATTGGAGTCAGATTGTGACAATTATTGATAAGATTGTGACAATAAGCTCAAGAAGTTGAAAATCTCTTGTTTTGCACCTTTTTAAAGCCAGAATCCTAGAGTGCAGGGCTCGATATATTTCCCCCAATATTCCTGTATTTGACGTCCAATAGTAATTTCAATATGGAGGCAACATCTTTATGTCATACATTTTCTCAATTCCCTGCACACTGTTAATGACTAATACAGAATATTGAAAATAAAAACTTTATTCATTGCCTATAACAGCCAACCACCTTACAGCTTCATAAAACTGACTGTGATTGGTTGCTAGAGACAACAAGGACCATTGTTCTTAGGGCTAGTTCCCACGGAGTTCCGCGTGTACACATTCCGTCACGGCATTCTGCACCGGATGAGGCCCAAATGAATGGGCTGGAGCCTCGCGCCGCGGACGCCGCAACTGATTCAGCCTCGAAATCTGCGGCAAGATAGGGCAGCTCGCTTCTTTTTTCTGCTCCTAGCTAGCGGAAAAAACAATCGAGCGGCTCCCATTGCAGTAAATGGGAGCCATTTTTGGCAGCAGATTTTGAGACGGATTCTGTCAAAAACGGCTACCAAAACACTCAGTGTGAACTAGCCCTTAGACAGATTTGATGAATCTCCCTCCAAAACACCTTGGTGCAAATTTAGCAAACTATAGAAATGGAAAAACTTTGTTGCCCCATAGTAGCCAATCACAGCACAGCTTGTATTTTACGGAAATAGTTTAGGAAATGAAAACTGACTTCTGATTGGTTGCTATGGGCAACAGGGGCAAATTTGTCCAGACAGCTTTATATGCCTGCTTAGTTATGGTCATTAGTGGGACCTCCAAAGATGGACAATCCCAACAATGACGACTTTGAGGTTATTGGGGCAGATTTATTAAACTGTCTAAAATAATAATAAATAAATCGTCTTAACTGCCCATAGTAAACCAATCACAACGCAACTTTCATTTCTTACAAACAGAATACTAGATGAAAGCTGCGCTGTGATTGGTTGCTATGGACAGCTCAGACAGTTTTGCTTTTAGACAGTGGTAATAAATCTGCCGCCCCGGCTGTAGGTATCTTAGATCTGCGCTCACCTGGCAGTTGCCCCATGTTAGTATTTGGGGACTTGCTGGATCCATCTTCAGTGTTTCCTTCCATCTCTTCTCTAGTCCTCTTTGTAGGACTATTCTCCTGTATAGGACTTCCAGGTCTTTTGGAAGCCGCAGTAATTTTTTTCTTAGCGAGACGTTTTGATCTTTTAGCTGTTCCTCGCTTTCTTGGCGCCTCATTTCTCTGCTCCCTTTTTCTTTTCTGCGGGGGAACTGGAGAAATCGGCGCGTTCAGCTCCATAGGTGTCATATTGGGCTGAGGACAGGCCTGTCCACCTGTAGCAGGTTCCATTTCTATGTATGATGATACAAGAAACTCACAGGCTTGTCTTCTGAACAATTGAAGTTTTGAGTCTGAAAGAACTTTGGTAGAGCACCAAAAAATACGCCTTCACCGGGTAAGGGATGAAGAAGTTCTGACGGAACTCAGAATGTTTAGTTCTTAAGTCAACTACTGTATGACATCACAATGGGTATTGTGACATCATCACATTCCAAAGTCACATGACCTCACATTCTATATGCAAATTATACAAAGCAGAACAAGACAACCATAAATATTACAACTGTGGTCACTGGACCTAATGTACAGAAATTCTGACTTTGTGCCCTAAAGCAACCAATCAGAGCTAAGCTTTCATGTATTCAGTAGTTGTGAAGATGATACATAGAGAAGATGGTAGCTGTGCTGTGATTGGTTGCTCTGCTAACATAAACGTTTTCTGTCAGATGATACATGGGACCGTAGCGTTTGCACATAAGACACATCTCACATACAGGCCGCTTACACATTTGACACACGATGCACAAACGCTTGTTCACTGACTGTGCACCATGTGTGGCAAGTTTACTGTAGGAAGTGTATGCCAGAAAACTGGTGTAGAAGTGGGGCATCTTTACTGCACAGACCTGACTTGTGGCAAAGATCTAAGGCTACTTTGTCCCTTTTCTGCTCCCCTTTCCATTTTCTACAGTGGGCAGTGAGGGGCAAGAGTCAAGGTGGGCCAGGATGAGGACACCTTGGGCTGTCAGATTTCCGATACCTGTATATTACTTAGAGCTGAAATCTATACCATTCCCTGTCCTATGGCTGGAGCTTCTTATTCTGGTGCATCTTGTTTCGGAGAGAATTAAGAAAGGCTTTGGAAATGCCAGTAATAATAAATGATTCCCTGTATGTCTAATATATGTAGATATAATTGTTACATACCACTCACATATAAGATGTATTACACACTGCACTCACAATAGTCACATACAGCACATATCATTCATATTTTACATGCATACAGCATATATCTCTCACATATTATAACCATACTGCGTACATCACTCACATGTCACATGCATACTGCACGTCACTCAAATATTACATGTTTTTTCATGTTACATCCATGTCTCTAACATGTTGCATGTATGCAGTACACAAGTACATATTTTAGTCATTCATACACTAGATATTCTCATTGGTAACACTATGCACATCACTCATACAAAATCACGACATACGAACAACCCACAGGGACAATATTACTGCATATGACATGCAGATCATGTATAAATATAACAACGATACAAAAAATCATGACCACAGAAATATAAAATAAATTCACGTTTATTAAATACATCAATTCATAAAAACAAGGTTTAGCTGTAGACAAGGGAAATACATAAGGAAAAAATACCACAGTGACCAGGTAGGGAGCAAGGGGCGAAAAACTCACAATACAATTGGAAAGACATCATAACACACATGTAATAATAACCAGGCACCAATATAGTGTAAAGTCCGTAATATAAATAAGTAGCACGATGCTTGGAGCAAACTGTACAGCATATAAGGTGCTGAATGCTATAAAACAGAAAGCAAAACAATCCAATGCAAGAATATAGTAAAGCTCCCAATGCTGGCTCACCTGGTCACTCACAGATCCCCGACGTGTGTTTCGCCATAAGACTTCGTATGGGGGTGTGACATGACATGACATGCACCTTCTAAATCCATCACATGCATCCCTTTCTCTCAGTGTAATAAACTTGTCTGCTCTCCATCTTGGCTGAATGGGTTCCAATACCTTGTGTAAATAGGCATTTTTGATTAATAATGTAATTTAGAAAGTAGGAGGGGGGAAGGTGTTTAGAGTAGGTGTAAGCAAGTTTTATTGAATTTTTATATGAAACAAAACAAATGCAATACATAGAACACAGGAAAAGGTGTAACCAACATTATTAGCAGGTGCATTGAAGGATGTACTAGTCCAAAAAGAAACCTATCAAGGGAAGAACAGGGATGAGAAAGAGATAAAGGAGAAACAAAAAGACACCAGGGGGGCATAGACAACAAGGGAAGAGACGGAAGGAGGGTGGGGGGGAACCACCAAGGCAGTGGGAGGGAAACTGGGGGGAGGGTGTTTAGATTAGTGTAGGGTTTAGGGGTTATCTGTGACAACCCCTTAAAGACCTTGGTGGACATCATAGCACCCAGATCTCACCAATCAAAATTTCTACATGTGACTAAAGTTTTTTGAAAGTGCAAATGCAATTACTATGGAAGTCTTAGAATTTGACCTTACAAGTCATCGGTGTTGATAATCTGGTTAGCTTTAACCCATTAAAGACAATCTAAAAGTGCCTTATGGACCAGGCCTCATTTTTCAAAACTGACTTGTGTCACTTTATGTGGCAATAACTTTGACACTCTTTAACTTACACAAGTGATTTTGGGATTGTTTCTTCATGACATTTTGCCCTTCATGTTAGTGGTAAACATTGAACTATATTTTTGTATTTATAATAAAACAATAGGAAACCTGATGGAAGTTTGGAGAAAAAAAAATATCGCAATTTTTCAAAGTGTGAAGTGCTCTACTTTTCAAACAGTCATACCCCCCAAATACATCAATAAATATTATCTACTGTATCTGCTTTATATTAGCATCACCTTTTAATTGCCCTTTAATTTATTTTGGATGCGTTGGGAGTTACAAAGCTTACAAGTGTAGATGTAATTTTCCAGATTATCAAGAAAATGTCCTAAACCCATTTGATAGCGGCCACTTCAGTTCTGAAGGGGATTATAAAGGCCTCTGTATTAGAAACCTCCTAGAAATCACATTTTCAAAACTGCACCCCTTTAAAGGGGTTGGCCACTTTTAGACCAATATTGAGAAACAAATGTTGCTGTTTGTACAATAAAAAGATATACAATTTTCCAATATACTGTATATACTGTATCAATTCCTCACAGTTTTCTAGATCTCTGCTTGCTGTCATTCATTCTGTTACTTCTGGGGGATAAAAGTCTGACCATGGTCATGTGATTTACAGTCCATGGTCATGTGATGTACACACAGGTGAAAAGCTGATTACCAGGCAGATACCTGATTACTGTGCTGTGACTATAATGAGCGGCATCTGTGTACATCACATGACAATGGACCGTAAATCACATGACCATGGTCAGAGTTTTATCCTCTAGAAGTAAGAGAATGAATGACAACAAGCAGAGATCTAGAAAACCGTGAGGAATAGATACAGAAAGAATATTGGAAAATTGTACAACATTTTATTATACAAACCATAACATTTGTCTCAATATTGGTCTGAAAGTGGCCAACCCCATTAAGCATTTCACAGTAATTAAAACAATATGGAGGTGAAATCTAAACATTTAATTTTATTTCCATAATACATTCATTTATCCATAAATTAACACATTCATAAGGAGTTAATGTTATGTCAGTCCAGGTAGCTGCAACGGGGCTAAGGGATAGCAGTAGGGAATCTCGCCCTGCACTACTCCCACTAGCTATCCCGGTCCCTGCCTCACGGGTGTGGGTCGGCTGTACTCAGGCTAAGCCTGACCCTGACAGCTCCTCTCTCACTGATTCCGTAGGCCTAGAGGGAAGTGGGAGAAGGAATGCCCTATAAGATCACTAGGGACTGGAGACTAAAGGGGGTCACCCCTAACGAACAAGTGAAGCTGCTACTGACAGGGACTGACAAGGGTGTGTGCTGACTAACAACACAAGCAGCACACAGGAAACATGTGGGAAAGGATTCCCCCAAACCAATATGGGAAGGAACCATACACTAGGAAACAAACACAGGGAAACTGAGTAGAAATCAAAGGATAAGGCAATTCACTCACACAGTCAATTATACACAGAGGGAGGATTGGTGAACACAGAAGGGAAAACACACAAACCAACTCGTTCACCCAAACCTCCCAAAAATCAACCACGGAACTTCCTCTATCCAAGATAACCACCTACTCCTCCTGCTAAGGCCTAGCTCTGTAAAAGCAACACTCAGCACAGAACCATGGGAGGCATGGGTTTAAATACAGAGTAGAGACCACTCCTCCCAGGTGCAAATGGGAGGACAGACTAATCAACCAGGAGATAAAGCTGCCTACCATCAGTGCGCACGTGCAAGTCAGAAGGTGTGCACCAATACCCATGACAGGACAACCCCGCAGCGCCAGGATGCCACCCCAGACACTGCGCAGCCAAAAACTCCCCAGGTAAGAAAAATAGAAATTAAAGAACCTAAGTACTCCTAACAGTTAAAGGAGAAAATGCATGTCACATTTTGTTATATAACTTTTCCTGTTCAGAGAAATTCCCCACACATGGATGTAAACTGATATCTGGGCACACAGCAGCGCACGGAACGGACAGAGCGTCACTGGTTATTTGACAAGCAGATTTTGCTGAACTCGTGTTTGGGTACCATGTCTCATTTGCAGAGTCCCTAGAGTATGAACACAATTGAAAACCTTCAAAACTGAGACCATTTTGGAAACTACAACCCTTGTAGAATTCATCAAGGTGTATAGAGAGCAATTTGATCCCACAGTTGTTTCACAGATTTTATTACCATTGGGACGTCTAAATTAAAAACTTACTAAAGTGTCACTTTATCCCCAAAGTTTTCATTTTTACAAGGAGAAAAAGCACTCTAAAGTTTGTTAACCTGTTAGCGATCTTTGACGTACTATTACCTCATGGGCGCTAGGTACTTAGCGCACCATGAGGTAATAGTACGTCATGGCGATTCTGCCCGCTCACTAGCTGAGCGGCCGGAATCGGAACGGGGTGAGAGCTGTTACCGACAGCTCTCACCCTTCTTCATAACCTTCGGTCGGTGCTTTCACCGATCAAAGGTTTTAACCCCTTGATTGCCTTGATCAAACATGATAACAGCAAACAAGTGGTTCCGCGATCTTCCCCCCCCTCTCCCGGCACCCCCCGCGATGAGGTCGGCGGTGCCGGTATCTGTGACCCCAGGCTATCCGGAGCCCCCACTTACCTTGTTCATCCTGCCGGGGTCTTCTGGAAGTGAGCTGTGCCGTCCGCAGCCTGTGTCTCACTCTGTATAATAGAGGACTAGTGATGAAATCATCACTAATCCAAGTGTCCCATAGGGACACATGAAAAAGTAAAAAAAAAAAAAAAAAGTGTAAAAAAAATAATAAAGTTTGAAAACAATTAATAAAGTTATAAAACCCCAAATTTGGTATTGTCGCGTCCGTAACAACCTGTACAACAAAACTGAAACAATATTTAATGTATACGGTGAACATTGGGAAAAAAAAACAGAAAAATCCCACCAGAAGTAGTGATTTTTCGCCATCTCACCTTACAAAACGTGCTATAAAAAGTGATCAAGAAGTCATATGTAACCCAAAACAGTATCAATAAAAAGCACAGGTTGTCCTGCAAGAAATAAGCCCTCAACTAACACTATCAACCTAAAAATAAAAATGTTACGCCTCTCAGAATATGGTGATGCAAAAATCATTGACTTATGTCCCCAAATGTGTTTTTATTCTGCAGAATTAGTATTGTATAAAAGAAATAATATAAATGAGGTATCGCCGTAATCGTACCAACCCGCAGAATAAAGGTCACATGTTACTTATACTGTACGCTGCATGGCGAAAAATGTAAACGGTAAAACACAATACCAGAATTGATTTTTTTTTTTTTAAATACAGCAAAAAAGCGTTAATAAAATTTATTCAATAAGTTATAGGCATCCCAAGATGGTGTCATTACAAAATGCATCTCATCCTGCAAACAACCAGCCCTTATATATCCATGTCACCAGAAAAATAAAGAAAATATAGCATCTACCAATGTGAAGTCATAAAAACCCAAAATCGCCAAATTATTAGAACACAACTGCCTGTGGCAGGAAGGGAATGTATAAGCTGTGTGAGTGGATATCAGCAGACACCCCATATTTACAGCTTACGAGGGAAAATATACCAGAAGTGACCCCAGAGTGACTCCCCCAATCATAGGAGCTACTGGGACATAGTAGGGAATTTGGTGTTTGCAATGTCCTCCGCGCCGCTTACATATTCCCTCTTCGCCGTCCGCTGTGCAGTCACGTCTGGGATACTAATACTCACTACACCCCCTGATAAATTCTTTGAGGGGTGCAGTTTTCAAACTGGGGTCACTCCTTTGGGGAATCCACTTTTCTGGTACCTTACAGGCTCTACAAACATGACATGGCGTTCAGATACCAAACATCTGAATCTGTACTCCATAAACCGCATCGCGCTCCTTCCCTTCTGTGCCCTGCTGTGCGCCCAAACTGCAGTTAATACCACATGTATGACACTGGTGTACCCCGGATAACGGACGTAATGTCATATGTGGGTATAAACTGATATTACGGCACAGCCAGACACAAAAGGGAAGAAGGGTTATTTGGTTTTTGGAGCACAGACTTAGACTGTTTGATTTTTCGATGCCATGACACTTTTGCAGAGACCCTAAATTGCCCCTACAAAATGGGGTCACTTCTTGGAGAATTCCAGTTTACTGGCACCTCCAGGGCTCTGCAAAACAACATGGACCCCAGGAAGTCCCTCTAAATCTGTACCCCAAAAGCTAAAAAGCGCAGTACTCCTTCCCTTCTGAGCCCTGCTGTGTGCCCAAGCAGCAGTTTATACCCACATATATAATTTTTTGCCCCTTGGGATGGCGCACTTAATAGTTTTAGGAGTGCAGGTCTCTGACAACACAAAGTGGGTGCAACATATTGGGCACTGAAATGGCACATTTCTTTAAAAATTTCAATTTTCAATTTTTGGGAAGCATTTTTAGTCTCAAAATCATAATACCCCTTGATACATTCCTTGACAGGTGTAGTTTCTAAAATGGGGTCACCTTTGAGGGGTTTCCATTGTATTGATACTTTAGGGGCTCTGCAAATGCGACATGGCACCTCAAAACTATTCCAGCAACATCTGCCCACCAAAAGCCAAATAGCGCTCTTTCCATTCTGAGCCCCACCATGTACCCATACAGCAGATTATGGCCAGATATGGGGTATTGCCATGTTCAGGAGAAATTGTGTAACAAACTGTGGGGGGCTTTTAATTCTTTACTACTTGCAAACATTTAAAATATGGCGCTAAATGGACGATTTATTGGAAAATAAGTAATTTTTCATTTTTACGTCCCAATGTTAATAAAATCTGTGAAACAGCTGTGAGGTCAAAATACTCATTCTACCGCTAGATAAATTCTATGAGGGGTGTAGTTTCCAAAATGGGGTCACTTTTAAGGGGTATCCGCTGTATTGGTACTCTAGGAGCTTTGCAAACGCGACATGGCACCTGAAAAATATTTCAGCAAAATCTGCTCTTCAAAATCCAAATAGCGCTCTTTCCATTCTGAGCCCCACCATGTTCCCATACAGCAGATTATGGCCACATATGGGGCATTTCCGTTTTCAGGAGAAATTTTTTAACAAACTGTGTTTTTTTTTTCTACTTTAACCCCTTGTGAAAATGAAACTTTGGGGATAAAGTGACATTTTAGTCATTTTTCATTTATACATTCCAATGTTCGTAAAATCTGTGAAACAGCCGTAGGGTCAAAATGCTCACTATACCCCTTGATGAATTCTGCGAGGGGTGTATTTTATAAAATGGGGTCACTTTTGGGGGTCTCCATTGTTTTGGTACGCTAAGGGCTCTGCAAATGAGGCATGGCGCTCCTTCCCTTTCGTGCACTGCCGTTTCATGCACTGCCAAAAACTCAGTTTACACCCACATGTGGGGTATTTCTGTGCACGGGACAATTTGCATGATAAACTGTCAGATGCATTTTCTACTTTAACCCTTTGTGAATGTGATAATTTTAGGGCTAAATTAATGCACTAGTGAAAACAAGTTAAATGTCTAAATTTCACCTCCATATTATTTTTATTCTTATGAAAAGCTTAAAGGGTTAACAAACATCCCAAATGCTGTTTTTAATTATTTGAGGGGTGCAGTTTTGAAAATGTGGTGATTTGGGGGTGTTTCTATTATATAGGTCTTTACAATTCCTTTCAGAACTGAAGTCATCCCTAAAAAATTAGTTTGGGGAATTTTGTTGTAAATCTGGAAAATCGCTGTTACACTTGTAAGCCTTGTAACGTCCAAAATAAGTTAAAAGACAATCAAAAGATGATGCCAACATAAAGCAGAGATATGGGAGATAATATTTATTCATGTATTTAGGTGGTATAACTATCTGCCTGAAAAGCAGAGAATTTCACATTTTGAAAATTACAATTTTTTCCAAATTTCCATCAAATTTCCTATTTTTTTTATAAATAAATACAAAAATATTGATTAGTGTTTACCACTAACATGAAGTATAATGTGTTACGAGAAAAAAATCCCAAAATCACTTGTGTAAGTTAAAGCGTCTCAAAGTTATTGCCATTTAAAGTGACACATGTCAGATTTGAAAAAAGAGGCCTGGTCCTTCACGCACTTTTGGGCTGTGTCTCTAAGGGGTTAAACAATTGCTCCTGAACATGACAATACCCCATATGTGGTTGTAAGCTTTTATATGGGTAAATAGCGGGGCATAGAATGGACAGAGCGTTGTTTGGCTTTGGGAGGGCAGATTTTGTTGGAATAGTTTTCAGGTGCCATGTCGCATTTGCAGAGTCCCTAAAGTACCAATACAATGAAAACCCCTCAAAAGTAACCCCTATTTTAGAAACTTCACCTTCAAGGAATTTCTCAAGGGGTATTATTATTTTGACCCTAAGAGAGCTTCCCAAAAATTTATGTTAAAATTGACCTATTTAAAAAGAAATATGTCATTTTAGTGCCCAATTTGTGTCATCAGACACACACTTCTAAAACTATTAAGTGGGCTATCCTAATGGACAAAAGTATTATATACAGTACCATATGTGCATATGAAAGATTTTAACAATGGTAAGTGTAAATTGTTTCAATCATAAACAACTGGTAAAGCAGCATACAAAGCACAGCAAGGTTGTAGAGATACAAATGCTTATATACAGTACCAAATCAACAGCTCTGCTCCTATTCATGTAAGTTGAGCAGAGCTGTAGATCACCGGTGCTACCACTACACCAATATGGAGCCTAGAGCACTTATAATGTTCCAAATAATCTGTAGGCACCCAGTTTTCTCCATAAAGAAGGGAGCCAAGATAAGATATCTCAGACACTTAAAAGAGATACAGATTTAGTACCCACAACTTCAGTAATCAATAATACGGTGAGTGAGCAGCGAAGCGCCTGGGTTGTGAACATTACCCAGACAGTACAACATGCTTCACAGTGGCCTACACCCAGTATAATATGTTCCACAGTCGCCCCACACATTATTAAATGCTTCACAGTGGCCCCCAAACAGTATTATATGCTTCATTATAGCCCCCACACAGCATTATATGCTCTGCAGTGACCCACACATTAATATATGCTCCGCAGTGGCCCCCACACAGTAATATATGCTCCGCAGTCGCCCCCACACAGTAATATATACTCCGCAGTGGCCCCACACAGTATTATATACTCCGCAGTAGACAGCACACAGTATTAAATGCTGTGCAGTAGCCACAACGCCTGTGATTGGGCCTCAGTGGTCATATGGGACGCAATGATGTCATTATGTGTGAGCTCAGTCACCAGCAGGAAGTGCCCAGAGAGGATTCAGAGTCCAGGAGAGCTGAGTATAAGTATGTATTTATTTTTAGTCACCTCCCCTGGGTTGACACCTATTGGAAAGGGGCCCGGTGATAGCCTGCCGGGCCCCTTTCCATTACCAAAATGTATAATAGTCAGGTAACCAGGCTTTACCCGACCTCTATCATGGTGGTCTGGGGCCCCGGCTATTTGTCTGAACATACAGTCGGTCATAGCGGTCGTGAAGTGACGTCATTTACTGGGATAAAAAGTTGCCTATGTTTTAATCGAGGTTCCAGTCTAGGCATGTGGCAAACCTGGCAGACCGTGTCCAGCCGTGAGTGCCTGGGAGCGTTTTGTGCTCTCCGCGGCAAAACCGTTTTATTTAAACCGGACACAAAGTCCTGCATGTCCGACTTTGTGTCCAGTTAAAAAAAAAAAAAAACCCGGTTTGGCCGCGTAGAGCACAAGACACTTTTCAAACCTTCATTTGAATGGGTTTGAAAAATGCCTGCAAAACAGAGACCCCGGGCGCAGATATGAACAAGCTCTTACCTGTTGTCATAGATCCCTCAATAGATTCAAATCTATAAGAAATCTGTGAAAACGGATGCCCCTCAGATGCAAAACAGCCATGAAAATTTTACTCCCATTGGTTATGTGAATCTAACAGCGTTGACTGTTAAAAATGGTAAGGACTAGAGAAAAAAACGCCAACTGTGCCAGAATCAGTGCAGGCTCCGTTCCCACGAGTGTTAGCGCTCAGAACAGATCCCATTCACTTCAATGTGTGCCGGCTTACGGGCGCTACATATTGAAATTAATGGGAGGCTTTTTAACCCATTGATTTCAATGTGTAGTGCGCGTGAGCTGGCACACATTGAAGTGAATGGGATCTGTTTTGTGCGCTCACACTCTGACACGTGTATACCTGTCTGAATGCGTGGTGCGTTGCTCCATGGGAATGGAGCCTAAGGGCTACATAAAAAACTCCAACTGTGCCAGAATCAGTGGAGCATTGTCTATTATAGATGCAAATAACTGGAGATGGTGGAGGTGGTGAAAGGTTCCTTTTAAGGCTGAGACCACACGTTGCGGAAAAGCTGCTTTTTTTTGTTTTTTTTTTGTCGTAGATCTTGCTGCGTTTTTATGGAGCCAAAACCAAAAGTGGATTTAGCAAAATGGAAAAGTCTAAGGGTAAGTTCACACAGAGTATTTTGGTCCGGAAACTGAGGCGGACCAAAATACTCCATGTGACCATTACCCTAAGTGTTTGCTTTATATTAGACATTTGTTTACAAACCACTATGGCTAGAAAGTGCAGCAAAATTGCAGCTTTTTTTGTATCAGATTCTTGTGCGTTTTCTTGAGCCGAAGCCATGAGTAGATTGACCCGACGGTAGAAGTATTAGTATTAGGATTAGATATATTTCCATCTCCTTTTGTAGACACTCTTGACTTTGCTAATGCTCCATGTGGGATTACTCTACGGGTTTTCTGCCCCTTGTATACCTATATGAAAAATGCTTTTCTGCTGCTGATTTTTTCTGCAATGTGTGGATGTGATTAGCCAGAATCCCATCCATTTTGCGAGTACTGTAAAACCCAGCGTTTTTGCAACGTGGGGCTTCAAGGAGTTTTCCAGACTGAAAACAGATTGATGTGTTGGGGTGCATGCACACTACGTAACGCCGGGCGAGTATGAGAGCCGTACACGCCGGCGTTACAGCAGGGCTGCCGAACACTTCCCATTCACTTCAATGGGAGCGCTCGTAAACGCCGCTGTTACGAGCGCTCCCATTGAAGTGAATGGGAAGTGTTCGGCAGTCTGCTGTAATGCCGGCGTGTACGGCTCTCATACACGCCCGGCGTTACTCAGTGTGCATGCACCCTTGGAGTGTTATTTTGTTTGTTTCTCAGGATTCCATAATTTTTTCCTCAGAATTGAGTGATTCCATCATTTATTCCCTGTGCTTGTTCTAAAAATCTACCTGTTACTGGCTACCACAATGATTTTTCTTAATTTCATTTAGTGTTTCATAAAGCCAGAAAGTTGCCATATGAAATGTCTTTAGGTTTTTTTTCATGTCTGTGATCTATTTTTTTTTCTATAAGATTAACCCCTTCCCGACATACGCTGTAATAGTACGGCGCATGTCGGGTCTGTAACTATGGCAGTAGACAACTGGCTCTAATGCCTCCGATCGGTCCCCGGGATCGGTCCCCGGTCCCCTGGAAATCCGGGTCCCTGCACAGTGTTCACTCTGGGAAATACAGCTGACATCTGGTCTGTACGTCCCAGCTGCCTGTGCTTTAGAGATGTCACAGGTTTAGATCTATTCAGTTAATGGGCACAATCGCTTTTTCCATACACATTTAACACTGCAAAATTAATTAACTTGTTCCAGCGATACAAAATAATGAAAATAATGTAGAAGAAGAAACTCAACAAGTCCTATAGGAGCTTTTAGTCAGCACATTTTATACAATCATGTCATCTCTATGTAAGTGATAGATTTCTTTGCAAAGCCAACAAACAACTCAATCTCAACACTAAAATTTATTGTACAACGGAGTAGAATATGTAAAAAAAAAATAGATGAAATGTTTCTTCTTAATCCTTCTAGAGACATAAATAATAGGAAGAAGTGATATAGTATAGGTCACACATCACACAATAAAACATGTGAAAATATTTATGAGCAGACCATTAGCAGATCTAGCTAAATCTAGTAAAATTTGCCAAAAATTCGATGTCTGTGGTGTCATACACATAAGATTATCAGGAGATGCTACTAAAATAATCTGGATCTGCCAATCATCTGCAGGTAAAAATCTCAAGTGTATGGCCAGCTTTAGAATAGAGAAGTATTACATAAAGACAATGAAGGAAATTACTGGATGAGATATCCTTACACATTACCTATCTATATATAGGGGAATCAAAGAGTGCACTGCGGTTATTTTATACTGTGGTATTATACGGTTATGGTAGTAACATTCTCTTTAGATCATTGTCTGACCTTATATAACCTTTTTATTGCATGTTTTAATGTTACCTGTATTCTACACGGTGTTGCTGTTGCATAGTATGGTCATATTGTATTGCACTTTATGTTATATAGGTTTCTGACAAGATATGTCATCAGTATGTGACCTATCGGGTCCTGGACCAGCACAGATCATCTGTTCTAGCAGCTGGAAGTTGTTAGTAGATGGGAACACGCGCAGCGCTGCAGTTCACTGGAATCCCTACTACGCAGTGAATGGGGCTGCTGTTGTTCCTATTACATGTATAGGAGTGGCGCTGCATGTGACACCCGTCCATTGGTAGCTTCTAGAACACATGATCTGTGCTGGGTTCATGTGTCTACATGCAGTTTTTTTTAAAGCCACAAAACTTGTATGAAGCCCTTGATAATATTTCCCCGTTTTACCCAAAGTTGTGTTTACCTCGGAGAGATTCTCCGCTGTCCTCTGCTCTTCTGTAGCCTGGGCCATACTAAGAGCAGCACCGTCCTGAGATACTAAGCCAAGTCCATAACAACTACCATTCTGCAAGGGTAGAAACACACATAGGATAGTTTTATCTTTAACACCATGCACACATTAACAATTACAAACCAAAAAAAAACTAAACCGCTGATTTTTTTCAAGAAAAACTGGATTGAAAAAAAATCTGCTCTTATTGGATGAAGTTAAACTCTGAAAACAAAGAAAATGATATATTTTTTTTAAGATCTGCTAAAAAAATTTTTACGTTTTTAGAAAAACACATTACTACAAAACTCTTTGAGGCTAAGGCCCCACGTTGCAGAACCGCAGCTTTTTTTGTTGCAGATTTTGTTGCGGTTTTTTGAGCCAAAGCCAGGAGTGGATTGTGCAAAAGGTAAAAGTATAAGAACTTCCTATATATTTCCCATTCCTCTTGTAGCCATTTTTGGCTTTGGCTTTTCCGCAACATGGGGCCTCAGCTTGAAAAGGCTTTTTAAGGTTAAGGCTCCCCTTAGCGTCCCACAGTGCTTTCACACCAAGTTTGCAGAGGTCTCTGCAATGGTTCTGGAAATGGCAGTGTGGTCTCTACTAGAGATGAGCGAGTACTGTTCGGATCAGCCGATCCGAACAGTACGCTCCATAGAAATGAATGGATGCACCTGGTCCTTCCGCTTTGACGGCTACGTAACCCCCCGCATGCCGGCTACGTCTATTCATTTCTATGCGAGCGTGTCGTTCGGATCGGCTGATCCGAACAGTACTCGCTCATCTCTAGTCTCTACGTGTATTTTTCTGCAAAGTGTGGATAGGACTCACTAGAATGCACATCCACTTTGCTGTGACTGTAAAATGCCATTTTTTATTATGTGGCGTTTGCGTCACATGGAGCCCTGGCCTAAAACATACCTGCTTGTAAACAAATCAAATCATCTATTTTCACGCTTTACATAATCTCATCTACAAAATAAAATCTTTTAGTGTTGAGATTGAGCTGTTTGTTGGCTTTGCAAAGAAATCTATCACTTACATAGAAATGACATGATTGTATAAAATGTGCTGACTAAAAGCTCCTATAGGACTTGTTGAGTTTCTTCTACATTATTTTCATTATTTTGTATCGCTGGAACAAGTTAATTAATTTTGCAGTGTTAATTGTGTATGGAAAAAGCGATTGTGCCCATTAACTGAATAGATCTAAACCTGTGACATCTCTAAAGCACAGGCAGCTGGGACGTACAGACCGTATGACAGAGTGAACACTGTGCAGGGACCCGGATTTCCAGCATCAGATTCATCTATGATGCTAGGAGACCCTGATTGTTGGCCTATTTGGTGACCACTGCTCCCTCCATCTACCTTAATATGAGGCCTGGTTCACATCTACGTTCGGCATTCCGTTCAGGGAGTCGGCATGGGGACCCCCCCTGAACAGAATACCAAATGCATTGACAAGCAGTGAGCTTATGAAAGCACATGAACCCCATAGAAAACACACAGACCCCCTCACCACTTGTCAATGAGTCTGGTATTCTGTTCGGGGGGTCCCCAAGCGGACTCGCCGACCAGAATAGCGAATGCAGATGTGAACCAGGCCTGAGTTCGAAAAACAGTTGAATATGCTTGTCTCTGTCATCTCCCCCCTCCCCTCCCCTGGTGCTGTCTGTATGCACAATATATTGTTACTGGATTTAATTTAAGTCACAGAAATTGGACATCAGCAGAAATTACCCTTAACCCTGTGTGGGAAAGAAACAGGAAGTAGATGGTTTAATATGGATAAAGGTTTTCTGGGGCGGTGTTTCTCCAATAGCAAACCATGGATCAACTCTGAGATTAAAACTCTTCTTAAGGAGAAAAAGCAAATTTTTAGGTCTGGGGACAAAAATGGCCTGGGGGCGGTGCAGAAACAACTAAGACAACTGATCAGAGAAGGGAAAGCCAACTACAGGCGAAAGATGGAACTACAGATGGGGGAGGGTAGAGTCTCAAAGGTCTGGGACAGCCTGAAGGTGATATCCGGACATAAACAACAACAAATGGCAGCTCATCAGATTGAAGGAGACAGGAAGTGGCTTAATGAGCTTAATCTATTCTTCAATAGATTCGACTCCAAACCAACTCCCCCCTCACAAGCAACCCCCTTCCCCTCACACACCAAGACCCAACCCCCACCGACTGGCAGTAAATCGCAATCCGAATGTCTGATCCTCAAGGAGTCTCTGGTATATCGGGAAATTAAGAGAATTAAGGCAGACAAGGCCGGCGGACCCGATGGGATAAGCGCAAGAGTTCTTAAAATGTGCAGTGACCAGCTGTGTGGTATTATTATGCACATGTACAATATGAGTCTAAAGCTGGGAGTGGTACCTCAACTGTGGAAAACATCTTGTGTGGTACCAGTCCCAAAGAAACCCAACCCGATGGACTACAATGACTACCGACCCGTAGCACTGACATCCCACCTGATGAAGGTCCTAGAGAGACTGGTCCTGACACACCTACGCCCCCTAGTGAGCTCCGCTCTGGACCCCCTCCAGTTTGCCTACCGGCCGGGCATTGGGGTAGATGACGCCATCATCCACCTTCTTCATAGAGCTCTCTCTCACCTGGAGAAACCAGGGAACACTGTGAGAATAATGTTCTTTGATTTCTCCAGTGCGTTCAACACCATTCAGCCAGCTCTACTGAGGGAGAAGCTGAACCTTGGTGGTGTGGACCATCACCTGTCCAACTGGATCCTAGACTACCTGACAAACCGCCCTCAGTATGTGAGAGCCCAGGACTGTGTGTCTGACACTGTGATCTGTAGTATGGGGGCACCACAAGGTACAGTTCTTGCCCCATTTCTCTTCACACTGTACACTGCTGACTTTAGGCACAACTCCTCCAGCTGTTACTTACAGAAGTACTCCGATGACTCTGCTATAGTCGGCCTTATCACTGATGGCGACGATAGGGAATACAGAGACTTAAATCGGGATTTTGTTGAATGGTGCCAGCAGAACCAGCTCAGGATTAATGCTGGGAAGACCAAGAAGATGGTGGTGGACTTTAGTAAACGGAGAGGTGCTCCGACCCCGGTGGAGATCCAGGGGACATGCATTGAGATAGTCAGGATCTATAAGTATCTGGGTGTGCTCCTCAATAATAAACTAGACTGGGCTGATCACCTGGAGGCGCTGCACAGAAAGGGCCACAGCAGACTCTACCTGCTCAGGAGGCTGAGGGCCTTCGGAGTCCAGGGGACACTTCTTAGGGCCTTCTTCAACTCTGTGGTTGCCTCAGCCATCTTTTTCGGTGTAGCCTGCTGGGAGAGCAGTATATCAACCAGGGACAGAAATAGACTTGACAGGCTGATCAGGAGGGCCAGCTCTGTCCTGGGAAGCCCCTTGGACCCAGTACAGGTGGTGGGTGACAGAAGGATACTGTCTGTGGTGACCTCCATGCGGGAGAACAAATCCCACCCCATGTATGGGACCCTGATGGGACTTGGCAGCACTGTAAGTGACCGTCTGCTTCACCCCAAGTGTGAGAAGGAGCGCTATCGCAAGTCCTTCCTTCCAACCGTGACCAGGCTGTATAATCTACATCAGAGCAAGCGAAGATCACTCCGCACAGAGAACTAATGATTATGAATGTCCTCCTTCTTTCTTCTCTGTTCCCAAGCTGCTATGGACTCCTAGTATATCTTTCTCAGCATATGTGTGTCTACTACTTCTGTAATATTTACTGTGTATTACCATGTATCTGTATTACTATGCAGCTGAAACATACTGAAATTTCCCCACTGTGGGACTATTAAAGGATTATCTTATCTTATCTTATTGAAGAGACAGATGCGGTATATTGTATGTCACTCTAAATAGTCGGTGGTGTGGGCTCCAGGTTAACCTTGGTGGTTTATCCCAGGGGTCCTCAAACTACTGCCCGCGGGCCACATGCGGCCCGCCAAGGACATTTATTTGGCCCGCCGCATGTGGCCCACGCGTTGTCACCTGGATCGCTCACTAACGGGGAATCCGATTCCCCAATAGTGCGCGGATTGCTGCTTTCAGTTGTATGTACAAGCGTACATTCAACTGAAAGCTGTCAGTTTAGGCCGCGCGACCGTGGCCTACACTGACTACAGAGAGTGAGCTCTGCCCCCGAGGAGCATATAATACAGTGTGTGGGGGGTTACTGAGGAACATATAATACAGTAGGGGGGTTACTGAGGAGCATATAATACAGTAGGGGGGGTACTCAGAAGTATATAATACAGTGGGGGGTTACTGAGGAGCATATAATACTGTGAGATGAGGGTGTACTGAGGAGCATATAATACTGTGGGGGTGGTACTGAGGCGCAGATAATACTGCGTTTGGGTGGGCGTACTGAGGACCATATAATCCGTGGGGGTGGGGCATAATGTGGAGCATATAATACTGTGGGGTGGGGGGCTGTACTGAGGTGCATATAATACAGTGGGGGTACTGAGGAGCATATAATATGGTGGGGTGGGGGGGATACTGAGGCACAGATAACACTGTGTGTGGGCGTACTGAGAAGCATATAATCCTGGGGGGTGGGGGCGTACTGAGGAGCATCTAATTCTGTGTGGTGGGGGGGCGTACTGAGGTGCATATAATACAGTGGGGGGATACTGAGGAGCATATAATACAGAGGGGGGGTGGTACTGAGGTGCAGATAATACTGTGTGTGGGAGGTCGTACTGAGAAGCATATAATCTTAATTGTTTTTTTAAACTATATTTCGGCCCTCCAGTGGTTTGAGGGACAGTGAACTGGCCCCCTGTTTTGAAAAGTTTGAGGACGCCTGGTTTATCCAATATGGGACAGTTATAGATTTCAATTTGACCCTAAAAATGTATATAACATCACCACAAAAAGTGGTCAGAGAATCACGATAAAGGCCAATATATATATATATATATATATATATATATATATATATATATATATATATATATATATATATATATATATACACTCACCGGCCACTTTATTAGGTACACCTGTCCAACTGCTCGTTAACACTTAATTTCTAATCAGCCAATCACATGGCGACAACTCAGTGCATTTAGGCATGTAGACATGGTCAAGACAATCTCCTGCAGTTCAAACCGAGCATCAGTATGGGGAAGAAAGGTGATTTGAGTGCCTTTGAACGTGGCATGGTTGTTGGTGCCAGAAGGGCTGGTCTGAGTATTTCAGAAACTGCTGATCTACTGGGATTTTCACGCACAACCATCTCTAGGGTTTACAGAGAATGGTCCGAAAAAGAAAAAAACATCCAGTGAGCGGCAGTTCTGTGGGCGGAAATGCGTTGTTGATGCCAGAGGTCAGAGGAGAATGGCCAGACTGGTTCGAGCTGATAGAAAGGCAACAGTGACTCAAATAGCCACCCGTTACAACCAAGGTAGCCAGAAGAGCATCTCTGAACGCACAGTACGTCGAACTTTGAGGCAGATGGGCTACAGCAGCAGAAGACCACACCGGGTGCCACTCCTTTCAGCTAAGAACAGGAAACTGAGGCTACAATTTGCACAAGCTCATCAAAATTGGACAATTGAAGATTGGAAAAACGTTGCCTGGTCTGATGAGTCTCGATTTCTGCTGCGACATTTGGATGGTAGGGTCAGAATTTGGCGTCAACAACATGAAAGCATGGATCCATCCTGCCTTGTATCAACCGTTCAGGCTGGTGGTGGTGGTGTTATGGTGTGGGGAATATTTTCTTGGCACTCTTTGGGCCCCTTGGTACCAATTGAGCATCGTTGTAACGCCAAAGCCTACCTGAGTATTGTTGCTGACCATGTCCATCCCTTTATGACCACAATGTACCCAACATCTGATGGCTACTTTCAGCAGGATAATGCACCATGTCATAAAGCTGGAATCATCTCAGACTGGTTTCTTGAACATGACAATGAGTTCACTGTACTCCAATGGCCTCCACAGTCACCAGATCTCAATCCAATAGAGCATCTTTGGGATGTGGTGGAACGGGAGATTCGCATCATGGATGTGCAGCCGACAAATCTGCGGCAACTGTGTGATGCCATCATGTCAATATGGACCAAAATCTCTGAGGAATGCTTCCAGCACCTTGTTGAATCTATGCCACGAAGAATTGAGGCAGTTCTGAAGGCAAAAGGGGGTCCAACCCGTTACTAGCATGGTGTACCTAATAAAGTGGCCGGTGAGTTTATATATAGTGGGGAATCGCTCAGGTAGATGCTTGTAGCAGTGCAGAAAACAGGGACACAGACACTGGATTGCACACAAGTTCAGGATTTATTCACATGTAATGCATACACTGCTACACAAAATCCTTCTCGGCTGAGAAAACTAACTTAAACGTAAGAAAACTTTTCCCTGACTATACAGGAGACTGGCTACCAGTCTCCCACCTTGGCAACAACAACGGGTGGCACAGTACCTGCTTTGGAGGTCCGATCTGGACAGTTCAACTCCGTCTGTGTGGTGCCACACTGCTAGTCTTCACACTCAGACTGTTATAAGGGCCTGATTATTCAGCTGACCTCCCTGGTGTGAACCTTTACCATACACCCTTTAGCTGCCTGGCTGGAATATACTTGTCTTCCCAGACCACACCCTTCACTCTCTCACATACCCTCCCCCTCAGTCCTGACCCCTCGGGGCAAACTCCAGACACCAAACAATAAGCCCGGGACAAGGCATCCACATTGCCTTGCAGTTTCCCGGCTCTCTGCTTCACTGTGAACTTAAAATTCTGAAGTGACAAGAACCACCTAGTCACCCTGGCATTCTTGTCCTTGGCCCTGCTCATCCAAGTGAGGGGTGAGTGGTTAGTCACTAGGCGGAACTGCCTCCCTAGCAAGTAGTATCTCAGGGGCTCTAATGCCCATTTTATGGCAAGACACTCCTTCTCCACTATGCTGTAGTTCTATTCTGCTGGCGTGAGTTTCCTGCTCAGGTAGGTGACCGGATGTTCTTCTCCATTCACCTCCTGAGACAGGACAGCTCCAAGCCCTACATCTGATGTGTCCGTCTGGACCACAAACTCCCTCCTAAAGTTGGGCGTAATGAGGACAGGAGATCCACAAAGGGCCACCTTTAGTGCCTGAAAAGCACTTTCGGCCTGGTCATTCCACTGCACCATAACAGACTTCTTACCCTTTACAAGGTCCGTCAGGGGAACAGATACCGTGGCAAAGTTGGGTATAAACTGCCTGTAATACCCAACTATGCCCAACTTGTTTGGTGCTCAGAGGTTGAGGCCATTCCCGGATATCGTCGACTTTGTTGACCTGGTGTTTGATTATACTACAGCCGATCATATACCCCAAATAGCATGTCTCCTCCGTCCCCAAAGCACACTTTTTGGGGTTGGCAGTCAGGTCGGCTGCTTTCAAAGAATCCACTACCGCTTGAACCTTGGCCAAATTACTCTCCCAGTCATTTCTGAAAATGATGTCATCTAGATACGCTGAGGCATATTTTCTTTGAGGTTTCAACACTGTCCATTAACCGTTGGAATGTAGCTGGGGCCCCATGGAGCCTGAACGGTAACACGACATAGTGAAAAAGTCCCTCAGGGGTGATAAAGGCAGTCTTTTCTTTGGCGCTATCTGTCAGGGGTACCTGCCAATATCCCTTAGTGAGATCAAGCGTAGAGAAGTACCGGGCTCCTCCCAGCCTCTCAATAAGTTCATCTACCCGAGGTATGGGGTAGGCGTCAAACTTAGACACCTCATTTAGTTTCCTGTAGTCATTGCAGAAACGCAATGTCCCATCTGGTTTGGGAACTAGAACAATGGGACTGGCCCATTCACTTTTGGACTCCTCAATGACTCTCAATTTCAGCATTTTCTGCACCTCCCCTGAAATGGCTAGTCGGCGAGCCTCGGGGACCCGGTACAGCCTCATCCGTACTTTCACATGGGGCTCAATAACAATATCATGTTTAATTAGGTGTGTATGCCTGGGTTGCTCAGAGAACACATCTGTATTCCTAGCTACTATCTCTTTGTATTCCTATTGCTGGCTTTTTGTGAGTGTCTCTGATATTCCTACCCCTGCTAGTCCCAACTACAGCCTGTGGTGATTTCACGGGAGACAGTTTAGCTGGAGACCTTTCTGTAAGCAGACTCTCTCTGCCGTTCCACGCCTTTAGCAGGCTTACATGATAAACTTGTTCAGATTTTCTCCTACCTGGCTGACGAACCTTGCCATTTGGCAAGAAACTTACTCTCCGCTTTGGGAATGAGTACAAGTACTCGGTCACCGGGTTTAAAGGTCCTTACCTTCGCCGACCTATTATAAACACGGCTCTGAGCCTTTTGAGCCTCCTGCAGATGTTCTTTATCCTTGGGCATGACTGCCGCTATCCTGTCCTGCATATCAGCAATATGTTCAATAACACTTTTGTGGGAGGTGGGTTCTTGCTCCCACGTCTCTTTGGCGATGTCCAAGAGACCCCTCGGATGTCTGCCATAAACCAAGTCGAAAGGGGAAAACCCAGTGGAAGCCTGCGGTACCTCAAGGATGGCAAACATCAAATAGGGTAACAAAACATCCCAGTCTTTTCCATCCTTGCTGACCACCTTTTTCAGCATATTTTTTAAGGTTTTGTTAAACCATTCTACTAACCCGTCTGTCTGGGGATGGTAAACAGATAAAAGCAACTGTTTGATATTAAAAAGTTTACACAATTCCCTGGTGACTTTAGACATGAACGGGGTACCCTGATCTGTGAGGAACTCCTTGGGTAGTCCCACTCGGCAAAACATGGCGAACAACTCTTTGGCTATCAATTTTGCTGACGTGTGCCATAGAGGGATGGCTTCAGGATATCGGGTAGCATAGTCCATGACTACCAGAATATGCTGATGTCCTCAAGCGGACTTAACTAAAGGACCTTTCAAGTCCATGGCAATCCTTTCAAAGGGCACCTCAATAATGGGCAGAGGTACCAGGGGGCTTCGAAAATGTGCCATGGGGGCATGCAACTGACACTCTGGACATGTTTCACAAAACACTTTAACCTCATGATATACTCCCGGCCAATAAAAACACTGTAATATGTGGTCCAGCGGTTTTGTGGCACCTAGGTGACCCCCTATCACATGTTTATGTGCCAACTCCAGCACCGTCTGGCGATACTGTTGGGGTACAAGTAATTGCTCTAAGGTCTCACCTTGCACCCTGTCAACTCGGTATAACAACTCCTGGTTGACAACTATGCGGGGGAACACCTCATCAGCACCTGGATGCTGAGACACACCATTGATAACACTAATATTTTCCCAGGCGCTTTGCAGAGTGGGATTCTGGTGTTGTGCAGTACCAAAGTTATCATGCGATACTTTCAAATCTGACATCTGAAGTTCAGTACCAGCCTCCTCAGCATCACCTGCCATTACCTCTAGGGGAGACATAGAGCCACAATCCTCTTTTAACATGGTCACCCCTATGGCAGGAACTCTAGAGTCCTGGTCATTAGGTTCAGGCTCAAGGACCTGACCAAATAAAAATTTGTGGTAATCATGGGGTCAAATCCTCTGACCATTGCTTTCCACACTACAGAGTCCAAAATAAGGGAAAGTCCCATCCCAGAATGAGGTCAAGGGGCAAGTCCTTGACAACCCCTACCTCATGTCAGCTGTCTTCACAGGGGGTCTGGATGGAGACAGTCATGGTTGTGTAGTCTTACTATGCAGAGTAGAGTCACAGCTTCGCATTAATGCATAAAATAATAGATAGCTTATTGTCTTACTTTTATCCGACGGAATGAGACCCAAAGAAGTATCCTGGAGATGCACGGAGAACCTTCCGGTAGGTAAGGAGAGAATGGCAATAAATGGATGTCCAGCACTCTGTAACTTCTTTATATAAAAGGTATAAGTTTATTTCGGAGACATGCTCCCTTTAAAAGCCGAGTATATACAAAGCATATGGTGGTGCAGATAGGATGGTAACGAAGAAACCGACGCGTTTCGAGGTTATTCACCTCTTAGTCATGGTTTACATGGTTGTGTAGTCCCTTATATCCTCATGTATGCACAGGACCCCAACTGTGCGGTGAAAGTCCCGTGGTTAACATAGTTCCCATTAACAAGGGTCACCCGACTGCCAGAATTCAGTAGTGCCACCACTAAGGTGGCAGCAATGTAAACAGGTGCAGTATAGAAGGACACCCTCCGGCTCAGGCTGCAGTCCATGGGTTCAGTGGCATGAGGACAATTAACCGCAATATAGCCCAGGTCCTGGAACTGCCAGCAGATGACAGTCCTTCTCCCCTGGGTCACTACCTTATCATGGGGAGCCCAAGATAAATTGGCCCTCTGGGCCTTGGGAGCTTGTGGGATTTGGGGGCACCCCTTCACAAGGGACTGTGTAGCCCAGTATCGCTCCACCAACCCCACCAATGCATTGGCGTTTCTTGGGTCTCCATGCTCCACCCACCTCTTGATCTTACTTGGTAAAGACCTCAGGTACCGATCTATGACAATCCGTTCCACAATCTGCACTGGGGTCAATGTCTCCGGCTGGAGCCACTTCCGGACAAGTTGGACAAGGTGGTGCAATTGGGAACTTGGTGGTAACGCCTCCTGGTATTCCCACTCATGGACTCTTTGAGCCCGGACAGTCTGGTCCACACCCAGTCAGGCCAGGATCTCTGCCTTCACATGCTGGTAATCACATGCATCCTGCTCACTCAGGTCAAAATAAGCTTGCTGGGGCTCAGCAACTAAGAAAGGGGCCAACACCTCTGCCCAGAGCTGCGGTGGAAGCCTCTCACGGGTGGGCACTTTCAAACTCAGTCAGATAGGCCTCTACGTCGTCCTCTGACGTCATCTTGGTCAGTATTTTACGGACCTCTTTTCTGGCATCCCGCTCTGGCTTTGCTGGGTCGTCCTTTTGCTGAGCAGCCAGCAACATGGACATCTGATTGGCCAAAAGACGGTTGGTCTCCTGCTGCACTGCATTAGCTTCTGCATTTCTCTGCTGCAACAGCCTGTTAGCCTCTTCATATCTCTGCTGCTGATTAGCCAGTACCAGCTGTTTCACAATCTCTTCCATAGCTGTGGCTTTCTATTTCAGCTTGTGTATGTCTCACTGCACTCATGCCTGCATCCGAAGTACCATATGTGGAGAATCGCTCAGGTAGATGCTTGTAGCAGTGCAGGAAACAGGGACACAGACACTGGATTGCACACAAGTTCAGGCTTTATTCACATGTAGCGCATACACTGCTTTTGCAAAGCCACAGGATAAACAAAAAACAAACACCTTCTTCCGGCTGAGAAAACTAACTTAAACGTAAGGAGACTTTTCCCTGACTATATAGGAGACTGGCTACCAGTCTCCCACCTTGGCAACAACAACGGGTGGCACAGTACCTGCTTTGGAGGTCCGGTCTGGACAGTTCAACTCTTTCAGTGTGGTGCCACACTGCTAGTCTTCACACACAGACTATTAGGGCCTGATTAGTCAGCTGACCTCCCTGGTGTGAATCTTTACCATACACCCTTTAGGTGCCTGGCTGGAATGTACCTGTCTTCCCAGACCACACCCTTCACTCTCTCTCTCACTAGACATTGGAAAATCCCGAATCCCCCCTTTGGTACTGAGCTCCTGGCTCGCATTAAGTACGTACGGAGCCTCAAGTTCCTTACCGCCAGTCTTAACAACACACTAGACGACATCCTCTCCATTTGGATTTCCTGAGTTGCCTATTGCGCCCAGCGGGGCCTGTGACCTGGTTCTCCCCTTCCTTCTCTCCGTCTTCCCCCCCCTCCTTTTCTTCTTCCTCTTTGTATTTGTCTTCTCCCCCCCTCCGAGTATTTTTGTTAATTGTATGATGCGAGTTATGGGATTGGCAGTATGCCTCTCCCCCCATTTCAGTTTCTGTTTTTGGATTTGTTTTATCTCTTGTTATGTTAAAACCTTCAATAAAAGTTACAGTTGAAAAGAAAAAAATATATAAATATTCTGCTGCCACGTGAATGTGAATGGTGATGTTTTTTAGTGGTTTACAGCGCCAGATTGTTTGTCTAACGTTTCTGGCAGATGCTAGATGGGTTGGCTCATCCACATCCAGCCCTCTCTCTCTCTGTCCACTTCATCTCTCAGTCCAGGAATGGACAGAAAGGCTATTCCAGGAGACTGGGAGAGTAGATCTGCCATGTAGTAGACACCAAGACTGACTCACAGTCTCATACTGATGCTGGTTGGCTCACAGATTAGAAAGGAGTTTTCTTGGCTCAAAATTGGGTTTAAAAGGAGGTTATATCACCTGGTAATGTCCCCTGAAAGTCCCCACATATTTTCTGTACAAAATGTCCAATACCGCTATCCTCTCAGGGTCTCTGCCACTCATTGGGATTGTTTTTGAATTGTGAATTATGTCAGTGGCATGTAGGACCTTCTCATTACATTTTCCAAATTTCCTGGCGCTGGCCCAGAAGCCAGCATATGGAATCATTTACAAACCTCTGTCCCTACCCTTCTCCCCTCTTCACAAACTTTCCCTTCCGTAATAAGGCCCCATTCCCACGAAGTAACGCGCCGCTAATTTAGACACGTAAACACGTGTCAGAGTGAGGCGCTTCAAAACAGATTGCATTGACTTCAATGGGTGCCGGCTTACGCGCGCTACACATTGAAATCAATGGGTTATAAAGCCTCCCATTGATTTCAATGTGTAGCACGCGTACGCCGGCACCCATTGCAGTCAATGGGATCTGTTTTGAAGCGCCTCACTTGTGTCATATGTTTACGTGTCAGAATGAGCGGCGCGTTACTCCGTGGGAAGGGGGCCTTAGGGTATTTGTGAACTAATAATGTGGTCTCAGATGTTTTTTATTTTTGTATTTTCGTTTTTTGCTCCCTGTATTTCTAAAACCATAACTTTCTAACTTTCCTGTTTACATAGTGATATGAAGGCTTGTTTTTTGTGTGACAAGTTGTACATCAAAATGGTTCCGATGACTATTCTGTACAATGTATTAGGAAAAAATTCTGAATGAGGTGGAATTGAAGAAAAATAATTGAGTACTGCCGTTTTTTTAGGGGCTTTTTTTTATACGGCTTCCACTGTACGGTAAATTACTATGTTAGTTATATTTTCTCTGGTTGGTACGCTCATAGTGATACCAAATGTTTTAATAACAACATAATGGTTTTTGAAAGTTTTGAAGAAAAAATTTCTTTGAATCACCGTATTTTGACACTTGTAACTTTTTTACATTTCTGAGTACAGAGCTGTGTAAGGCGTCTTTTTTGCAGGGCAACATGTAATTTTTATTGATACCATTTTGGACATTTATGATGTTATACCGTATATACTCGAGTATAAGCCGAGTTTTTCAGCACAGTTCTTGTGCTGAAAAAGTGCTTTTCGCCATTACGGTAGCAGGCCAGGATAGCATACCCCACTCCATCACACGCCGGGTGACGTGGCCACGTAAGCTCAGGTCCGTACCTGGCGTGTGTCTGCTTCCAGGCTTTTAATGTACAGCATTGCCACGCTCCTGCCCCATACCTTTAAAGTTGCAGGCCGGGTCTTGCGCAGCGAGCTCGCAGGAATAGACCTGTTTTGACGACAGCCGGGAGCCTACTGAAGGCTCCCAGGCCTGTCATCGCTATATTACTATTATGGCTGGTCTATGACCAGCCGTAATAGTAATGTAGAGAATGTCCCATAGACGGCAATACACTTGTATTGCCATCTATGGGACTTGCAATCAAATGACTGCAGGTTCAAGTCCCCCCAGGGTGGGCTAAAAAAATAGTAAACAAAAAAAAGTTTTAAAAAAATATAATAAAAAATAAAATAAATAAAAGTTCTAAATCACTCCTTTCCCTAGAATACATATAAAGGCGGGTTCACAGCACCTGATCTCAGTTATGCAGGTTTCCGTTTTCTGTCAGCAGAAGACAGAATCCAACATTCAGTGTCTGTCGGTGAGCGTCTTCTGCTGCCCATGGCGAAACCATTTTATTTTTTTATTTTTTTTAACCAGAGACAAAGTCCTGCATGTCCGACTAAAAACAAAAAAATGGTTTTGCTGCAGAGAGCAGAAGACTCTCACCGGCGGACACTTTTCAAACCCATGAATGTTTCTCTGGCAGGAAACGGAAACCTGCATAACGGAGATTGGGCGCTGGTGTGAACCTACCCTCAAAGTAGAAAATGACTGTGAAACACATACACATTAGGTATCCCTGTGTCTGATAGTGCCTGATCTACTGAATATAGGGGTACCTGCAGTGCTTCTATTCCGTCGGGAAGGGGTTAATAGGAGCACTGCAGATACTCTATATTCAGCCAGGCTGAATTCCAAGTGGGGATAAAAAAAAAAAAGACAGTCCTCAAGCTCAGGGAAGGGGCAGACAGACAACCAATAAACCCCCTCCCCTTCCCCAGCACCTACTGCACCCAAGAACTCGGCCATTTTGATTTTTGAAATTTTCCAGTAGCTGTTGCATTCCCCCCTAGGCTTATACTCGAGTCAATAAGTTTCCCAGTTTTTTGTGGTAAAATTAGGGGGGTCGGCTTATATTCTGTTCGGCTTATACTCGAGTATATACGGTAATCACTTTTTATTCCATTTTTTATTGGGAGGGAAATGACTGAAAAAAAATGCCAATTTTAATAGTTTGGACATTTTTGGATTTAAGAATACCTTATGTGTCATCTGTGATCAAAGGCAATGCTACTGGGTCTCTGCTATGTAAAACTACACAGATCCAGCAGCTAGTGTGACCAGTCTGCTTCAGAGATGCCATATTTCATCATATTTCATGTATGTGCGTCCTGAGGCACGTAGGGGTTAAGGCCCTATAACAATGGTCAGTTATCAAACATCTATCACACTAACATCAGTCGATTTAAAGGGTTAATCCCACCACAGTCAATTATGACCGAGATGGCAATAGGTGTCCATAAGTCCTGACCACCGGGGTGGGACATAAGGAAATAATGCAATGGTGCTGTTTTCATAGCTCACATTCACTTCTAATGGATTTACAGAAAGAGCATAGAACACACTGGGGAACAGTGTCCGCGAGTCCTGGCTTAGTGGTTGGGACTTGCAGGTAGCTATTCCCTTCTCAGGTGTGGTTATAAAAGAAATCCCATAAACATTGTATGTCAGAAAGTACGTGGATATGAAGTTGTTCACCACTTTGACGTTATAACAGGCTACTCTTTTCTGAGAAGGTTTTTCATAAGACATTGGAGGGTGTATGTAAGATTTTGTGCTTATTTAGCCAGAAGAGCATTTGTGGGGCCGGGTGCTGTTCTAATGTCGGCAATTTGCTTTCGAGTTCTTCACAAAAGTGTTGGATGAGTTTGTAGTTCGGGCTGTTTATGGGCCAGTCAGCACCTTCCTCACTGAACTCACTCAACCATGGTTTTTTGGCACTTGCTGTGTCCACTGGGGCAGGAATAGAAAAAGTCTGTATTTGGTTATTTCTGTATTTCCAATTTACCTTAATGGAGACAGAAAGCAAATGTCCATGGATTGGAAGGTGTGAACTTGGGATGGAATTAAGGACCACATCTAAGACTCCTACAATGTATTGGGTTGACCACGTTTGTTCTGTTAAGGATGGTGAAGATACATAAAAAGACGCAGATACACAGCAATTTTTTTTTTTTATTTTTTTTTTTTTTTTATTGACTTCATTTAAGCTGTGATAAGTCTGGCTTATAAGTCAGTGCAATAAATGTCTAGAGTAGAGCTGTTCACTTCCAGCGGCGAATTCTCCTCCAGAGCCTGTGCAGGGTCTCCCTCACCATTCTGCCAAATGTTCTGCAATGAGAAATTATACAATATATTAGATATTATTCTTCTATGTAAATGGGGCACATGCAGTGGGATTGTCTTGATTAGAACAACAGCTTTAGGGTGCCTTCACACGGAGTATACGCTCACTGATTCTGAACATGTAACACGTTCCGAATCAACGGCATTAAAACAGATCCCATTGCTTTCTACGCGCGTATCAAATTGAAAGCAATAGGGAAAAAAGCAGCCCATTCATTTCTATGGGGAGCGCACGTATGCCGGCTCCCATAGAAAGCAATGGGATCTGTTTTAATGCCGCTGATTCGGAACGTGTTACACATTCAGAATCAGTGAGCGTTTACTCCGTGTGAAGGGGCCCTTAGATTTGCCCTGTAGACCCACCAGCAGACTATGATGGCAGCCACTGAATAGACTCCGCACTACACTTTGCTGACAGCTTCACAGGAGAGAACATTAATAAGCCCCGCCCCCCTCAGTTACACTGACTTACCTGCGATGTATTATTACAGGTTCTTGAATTGGTTTTATCACCTGCCACCTGTCATTGGCATATGTCATTCCGCAGAACAGTTTTTGATGTTTTTCGAGCATTGGTGGTTTATTGGCTTCAGTCGAGGACAGGAGATTGTCTATTTTATTAGTTGTCATCGCTGGGGGCTGTGGAGAGAAGATATGAGAACCATGGTTCATAAAGAAGGAATACAGTGAGCTGTACTACTACTACCATCATCTCCGCATCATATACTTACAATTTCTAGACATAATGGTGGACGAGCTCTAGCTCCCTCTATATCAGTCCAGTTAATCTCTGTGAAGAATGGATGATCCCTGATAGTATTTACAAGTATCTGCCGCCAAAACGGAGATTTGCTTAATAGCTGAAAAAATATAATGAAGATACCAAATGTTAAAACAAACTCTATTGTACAATATGATGACGTTTACTGTGGTCTAAATCAATATGTAGGCTGTGGTATTCTGCAATAACACACCAGCAATGGAGCATAAAGGATAAATACATATATACTCACCCAGTCTATCAGATCTTTGACTTGCCGGTCAAGTCCTTTAGGATAGGTGGGATGATCCAGGATCAGAGATTTCTCAATCTTGTCATATGACCTACCAGCAAATGGATATTTGCCAGTGGCCATTTGATAAAACATCACACCAGCCGAAAACCAGTCCACTGCCGCGTTGTAGGGCTTTCCTAGAAGAATCTGTGGAAACATTCGGGAGACAATAAAAGTTAGAAATCTGTTCAGACCACCAGAAGTCATGGAGATGTCCAGACCTGTACATGGTGATAACTCAGTAACGTAGATGATTCCTCACCTCAGGTGCCATGTATCTAAGAGTTCCAGCATGTTGTGAGATCTTCGTGTCCCCAAATATGTTCGTCACGGCAAGGCCAAAATCAGCGATTTTCAAGTGGCCAGCGCTGTCCAATAGGATGTTTTCTGGTTTTATGTCTCTGTTAAAGGAAAGAGTTTATTAAATACTGTAACATATTTATCATCTTAGCTGAGCTGGTACATCTTGTAATGTTATCTACAGAAGGCATTAGGATGAAGGGTATGGGGGCTGTCAGGGGGTATATATATATACCAGGTCTGCACAGAAGAAAACTTGCTTCACTTACCTGTGTATGATGCCTCTGGTGTGCAGATACTGCAGCCCACAGATAATCTCTGCTGCAAAAAATCTGACAAAAGAAAAAACATCAACATCTAAAATGTCATCCACCAAATGAAGAGATGGAACGTGACATATAGCTGGATGTCTCTTGACAACCATAGTCTATATCTAATATATCCATGTCTTGTCTTACCTGGTGATTGGAAGAGAGAATGGGGCGTTGGCTTTCAAGAGGTCACGTAGGTCTCCTCCACTGAGATATTCCATCACAAAGAAGACGTAGTCCTGTGGTAAAGACACAGCAGAAGACAGGGGTTATTATCATATTATCATTGTAAATCAGACATCTCCTCCTCTGGGCCTGTGCACCTGTCTGAAATCTACACCAGCTTGTATCTGGGATAGGTTTCAGGCATTATTTATAGCAGAAAGCTGGGGTAGATGACAATACACCTGGAGAGGCCGATGTCTCTGCCCACAGCTTGTTCTTACCATGTCTACTACCCCTAATAACGTGGCGAGGGCAGTGCGAAAACAAAACTTACAACAATGTTTAACACAAGAGAAATGTAAAAAGTTGCAAACCCAAGGCTTACACCTGTTCTACAGTAGAAAAGTGGCCAAGATCCTTAATGGATCTGCCCCATTGTGCACATAGGGATATTCTTGGTGTAGAATTCATGGAAGACTCTAACCTGCTGGATTTATAGGACTCTTACCTGAGTGTGGAAGATGGCATGAGCATGGGTAAATAGCGGGCTCTGGCTAGTCATCTCCAGGACCTGACGCTCAATCAGGACGTTTTCTCTGAATTCCTGAAGTAGGCCCCTCTTCTTCACCAGCTTTATTGCCAGTTGTTCCTGGCAGCTGGGATGTGTGGCCAACATGACCTGGAAGAAACAAAGCATTAGATCTGGAGGAAAGGCCTGTCCTGCCATGACATGTGATGAAGAGACATGAAGAGATTTCACATCACATATGAGGGAGGCGTCATAATAATTCTTAATACTTACTTTGCCAAAACCGCCCTGTCCAATCACATTATGGAAGGTGAAGCTTTCCAGCCCAGTCACAATGATGGGGGATTCTGCTGGGGTTGTCCCTGGTGGAGAGAGAGAGGAGACATAAGAGTTAATGGAGGAGAATTTATCATAAGGGAATGATTTAGGTTCATTTATTGGAGTTTGTGTTTCTTTAAATTTATTAAATGCTACTTGTTGTTTTACATTATTTGCTGTATATTGAAGTGTAAGACTGTGTTCACACTACCGTCGCTGTCCGCCCTGGTGTTTCCATCATAAACCCCGGGGAAACTGGATGGTTTGCCAGTGGTCAACTTTAAAGACCCATTCAAATGAACCGCCGGCAAGCCGTCCCCTGTCCAGTTTCCCCGGAGTTTACAACGGAAATCCCAGGGTGAACAGCGGCGCTAGTGTGAACCCAGCCTAAGACTTCTGTCCTAAAGTGAGTGTTACTCCAACTGTCAGTATCAGCCATTGGAGTCAGATTGTGACAATTATTGATAAGATTGTGACAATAAGCTCAAGAAGTTGAAATTCTCTTGTTTTGCACCTTTTTAACGCCAGAATCCTAGAGTGCAGGGCTCGATATATTTCCCCCAATATTCCTGTATTTGACCTCCAATAGTAATTTCAATATGGAGGCGACATCTTTATGTCATACATTTTCTCAATTCCCTGCACACTGTTAATGACTAATACAGAATATTGAAAATAAAAACTTTATTCGTTGCCTATAACAGCCAACCACCTTACAGCTTCATAAAACTGACTGTGATTGGTTGCTAGAGACAACAAGGACCATTGTTCTTAGGGCTAGTTCCCACGGAGTTCCGCGTGTACACATTCCGTCACGGCATTCTGCACCGGATGAGGCCCAAATGAATGGGCTGGAGCCTCGCGCCGCGGACGCCGCAACTGATTCAGCCTCGAAATCTGCGGCAAGATAGGGCAGCTCGCTTCTTTTTTCTGCTCCTAGCTAGCGGAAAAAACAATCGAGCGTCTCCCATTGCAGTAAATGGGAGCCATTTTTGGCAGCAGATTTTGAGACGGATTCTGTCAAAAACGGCTACCAAAACACTCAGTGTGAACTAGCCCTTAGACAGATTTGATGAATCTCCCCCCAAAACACCTTGGTGCAAATTTAGCAAACTATAGAAATGGAAAAACTTTGTTGCCCATAGTAGCCAATCACAGCACAGCTTGTATTTTATGGAAATAGTTTAGGAAATGAAAACTGACTTCTGATTGGTTGCTATGGGCAATGAGGGCAAATTTGTCCAGACAGCTTTATATGCCTGCTTAGTTATGGTCATTAGTGGGACCTCCAAAGATGGACAATCCCAACAATGACGACTTTGAGGTTATTGGGGCAGATTTATTAAACTGTCTAAAATAATAATAAATAAATAGTCTTAACTGCCCATAGTAAACCAATCACAACGCAACTTTCATTTCTTACAAACAGAATACTAGATGAAAGCTGCGCTGTGATTGGTTGCTATGGACAGCTCAGACAGTTTTGCTTTTAGACAGTGGTAATAAATCTGCCGCCCCGGCTGTAGGTATCTTAGATCTGCGCTCACCTGGCAGTTGCCCCATGTTAGTATTTGGGGACTTGCTGGATCCATCTTCAGTGTTTCCTTCCATCTCTTCTCTAGTCCTCTTTGTAGGACTAGTCTCCTGTATAGGACTTCCAGGTCTTTTGGAAGCCACAGTAATTTTTTTCTTAGCGAGACGTTTTGATCTTTTAGCTGTTCCTCGCTTTCTTGGCGCCTCATTTCTCTGCTCCCTTTTTCTTTTCTGCGGGGGAACTGGAGAAATCGGCGCGTTCAGCTCCATAGGTGTCATATTGGGCTGAGGACAGGCCTGTCCACCTGTAGCAGGTTCCATTTCTATGTATGATGATACAAGAAACTCACAGGCTTGTCTTCTGAACAATTGAAGTTTTGAGTCTGAAAGAACTTTGGTAGAGCACCAAAAAATACGCCTTCACCGGGTAAGGGATGAAGAAGTTCTGACGGAACTCAGAATGTTTAGTTCTTAAGTCAACTACTGTATGACATCACAATGGGTATTGTGACATCATCACATTCCAAAGTCACATGACCTCACATTCTATATGCAAATTATACAAAGCAGAACAAGACAACCATGAATATTACAACTGTGGTCACTGGACCTAATGTACAGAAATTCTGACTTTGTGCCCTAAAGCAACCAATCAGAGCTAAGCTTTCATGTATTCAGTAGTTGTGAAGATGATACATAGAGAAGATGGTAGCTGTGCTGTGATTGGTTGCTCTGCTAACAAACGTTTTCTGTCAGATGATAAATGGGACCGTAGCGTTTGCACATAAGACACATCTCACATACAGGCCGCTTACACATTTGACACACGATGCACAAACGCTTGTTCACTGACTGTGCACCATGTGTGGCAAGTTTACTGTAGGAAGTGTATGCCAGAAAACTGGTGTAGAAGTGGGGCATCTTTACTGCACAGACCTGACTTGTGGCAAAGATCTAAGGCTACTTTGTCCCTTTTCTGCTCCCCTTTCCATTTTCTACAGTGGGCAGTGAGGGGCAAGAGTCAAGGTGGGCCAGGATGAGGACACCTTGGGCTGTCAGATTTCCGATACCTGTATATTACTTAGAGCTGAAATCTATACCATTCCCTGTCCTATGGCTGGAGCTTCTTATTCTGGTGCATCTTGTGTCGGAGAGAATTAAGAAAGGCTTTGGAAATGCCAGTAATAATAAATGATTCCCTGTATGTCTAATATATGTAGATATAATTGTTACATACCACTCACATATAAGATGTATTACACACTGCACTCACAATAGTCACATACAGCACATATCATTCATATTTTACATGCATACAGCATATATCTCTCACATATTATAACCATACTGCGTACATCACTCACATGTCACATGCATACTGCACGTCACTCAAATATTACATGTTTTTTCATGTTACATCCATGTCTCTAACATGTTGCATGTATGCAGTACACAAGTACATATTTTAGTCATTCATACACTAGATATTTTCATTGGTAACACTATGCACATCACTCATACAAAATCACGACATACGAACAACCCACAGGGACAATATTACTGCATATGACATGCAGATCATGTATAAATATAACAATGATACAAAAAATCATGACCACAGAAATATAAAATAAATTCACGTTTATTAAATACATCAATTCATAAAAACAAGGTTTAGCTGTAGACAAGGGAAATACATAAGGAAAAAATACCACAGTGACCAGGTAGGGAGCAAGGGGCGAAAAACTCACAATACAATTGGAAAGACATCATAACACACATGTAATAATAACCAGGCACCAATATAGTGTAAAGTCCGTAATATAAATAAGTAGCACGATGCTTGGAGCAAACTGTACAGCATATAAGGTGCTGAATGCTATAAAACAGAAAGCAAAACAATCCAATGCAAGAATATAGTAAAGCTCCCAATGCTGGCTCAGCTGGTCACTCACAGATCCCCGACGTGTGTTTCGCCATAAGACTTCGTATGGGGGTGTGACATGACATGACATGCACCTTCTAAATCCATCACATGCATCCCTTTCTCTCAGTGTAATAAACTTGTCTGCTCTCCATCTTGGCTGAATGGGTTCCAATACCTTGTGTAAATAGGCATTTTTGATTAATAATGTAATTTAGAAAGTAGGAGGGGGGAAGGTGTTTAGAGTAGGTGTAAGCAAGTTTTATTGAATTTTTATATGAAACAAAACAAATGCAATACATAGAACACAGGAAAAGGTGTAACCAACATTATTAGCAGGTGCATTGAAGGATGTACTAGTCCAAAAAGAAACCTATCAAGGGAAGAACGGGGATGAGAAAGAGATAAAGGAGAAACAAAAAGACACCAGGGGGGCATAGACAACAAGGGAAGAGACGGAAGGAGGGTGGGGGGGAACCACCAAGGCAGTGGGAGGGAAACTGGGGGGAGGGTGTTTAGATTAGTGTAGGGTTTAGGGGTTATCCGTGACAACCCCTTAAAGACCTTGGTGGACATCATAGCACCCAGATCTCACCAATCAAAATTTCTACATGTGACTGAAGTTTTTTGAAAGTGCAAATGCAATTACTATGGAAGTCTTAGAATTTGACCTTACAAGTCATCGGTGTTGATAATCTGGTTAGCTTTAACCCATTAAAGACAATCTAAAAGTGCCTTATGGACCAGGCCTCATTTTTCAAAACTGACTTGTGTCACTTTATGTGGCAATAACTTTGACACTCTTTAACTTACACAAGTGATTTTGGGATTGTTTCTTCATGACATTTTGCCCTTCATGTTAGTGGTAAACATTGAACTATATTTTTGTATTTATAATAAAACAATAGGAAACCTGATGGAAGTTTGGAGAAAAAAAATCGCAATTTTCAAAGTGTGAAGTGCTCTACTTTTCAAACAGTCATACCCCCCAAATACATCAATAAATATTATCTACTGTATCTGCTTTATATTAGCATCACCTTTTAATTGCCCTTTAATTTATTTTGGATGCGTTGGGAGTTACAAAGCTTACAAGTGTAGATGTAATTTTCCAGATTATCAAGAAAATGTCCTAAACCCATTTGATAGCGGCCACTTCAGTTCTGAAGGGGATTATAAAGGCCTCTGTATTAGAAACCTCCTAGAAATCACATTTTCAAAACTGCACCCCTTTAAAGGGGTTGGCCACTTTTAGACCAATATTGAGAAACAAATGTTGCTGTTTGTACAATAAAAAGATATACAATTTTCCAATATACTGTATATACTGTATCAATTCCTCACAGTTTACTAGATCTCTGCTTGCTGTCATTCATTCTGTTACTTCTGGGGGATAAAAGTCTGACCATGGTCATGTGATTTACAGTCCATGGTTATGTGATGTACACACAGGTGAAAAGCTGATTACCAGGCAGATACCTGATTACTGTGCTGTGACTATAATGAGCGGCATCTGTGTACATCACATGACAATGGACCGTAAATCACATGACCATGGTCAGAGTTTTATCCTCTAGAAGTAAGAGAATGAATGACAACAAGCAGAGATCTAGAAAACCGTGAGGAATAGATACAGAAAGAATATTGGAAAATTGTACAACATTTTATTATACAAACCATAACATTTGTCTCTCAATATTGGTCTGAAAGTGGCCAACCCCATTAAGTATTTCACAGTAATTAAAACAATATGGAGGTGAAATCTAAACATTTAATTTTATTTCCATAATACATTCATTTATCCCTAAATTAACACATTCATAAAGAGTTAAAGGAGAAAATGCATGTCACATTTTGTTATATAACTTTTCCTGTTCAGAGAAATTCCCCACACATGGATGTAAACTGATATCTGGGCACACAGCAGCGCACGGAATGGACAGAGCGTCACTGGTTATTTGACAAGCAGATTTTGCTGAACTCGTGTTTGGGTACCATGTCTCATTTGCAGAGTCCCTAGAGTACGAACACAAATGTGTTTTTATTCTGCAGAATTAGTATTGTATAAAAAAAATAATATAAATGAGGTATCGCCGTAATCGTACCAACCCGCAGAATAAAGGTCACATGTTACTTATACTGTACGCTGCATGGCGAAAAATGTAAACGGTAAAACACAATACCAGAATTGATTTTTTTTTTTTTTTTTTTTTTAAATCCAGCAAAAAAGCGTTAATAAAATTTATTCAATAAGTTATAGGCATCCCAAGATGGTGTCATTACAAAATGCATCTCATCCTGCAAACAACCAGCCCTTATATAGCCATGTCACCAGAAAAATAAAGAAAATATAGCATCTACCAATGTGAAGTCATAAAAACCCAAAATCGCCAAATTATTAGAACACAACTGCCTGTGGCAGGAAGGGAATGTATAAGCTGTGTGAGTGGATATCAGCAGACACCCCATATTTACAGCTTATGAGGGAAAATATACCAGAAGTGACCCCAGAGTGACTCCCCCAATCATAGGAGCTACTGGGACATAGTAGGGAATTTGGTGTTTGCAATGTCCTCCGCACCGCTTACATATTCTGGGATACTAATACTCACTACACCCCCTGATAAATTCTTTGAGGGGTGCAGTTTTCAAACTGGGGTCACTCCTTTGGGGAATCCACTTTTCTGGTACCTTACAGGCTCTACAAACATGATATGGCGTTCAGATACCAAACATCTGAATCTGTACTCCATAAACCGCATCGCGCTCCTTCCCTTCTGTGCCCTGCTGTGCGCCCAAACTGCAGTTAATACCACATGTATGACACTGGTGTACCCCGGATAACGGACGTAATGTCATATGTGGGTATAAACTGATATTATGGCACAGCCAGACACAAAAGGGAAGAAGGGTTATTTGGTTTTTGGAGCACAGACTTAGACTGTTTGATTTTTCGATGCCATGACACTTTTGCAGAGCCCCTAAATTGCCCCTACAAAATGGAGTCACTTCTTGGAGAATTCCAGTTTACTGGCACCTCCAGGGCTCTGCAAAACAACATGGACCCCAGGAAGTCCCTCTAAATCTGTACCCCAAAAGCTAAAAAGCGCAGTACTCCTTCCCTTCTGAGCCCTGCTGTGTGCCCAAGCAGCAGTTTATACCCACATATATAATTTTTTTCCCCTTGGGATGGCCCACTTAATAGTTTTAGGAGTGCAGGTCTCTGACAACACAAAGTGGGTGCAACATATTGGGCACTGAAATGGCACATTTCTTTAAAAATTTCAATTTTCAATTTTTGGGAAGCATTTTTAGTCTCAAAATCATAATACCCCTTGATACATTCCTTGACAGGTGTAGTTTCTAAAATGGGGTCACCTTTGAGGGGTTTCCATTGTATTGATACTTTAGGGGCTCTGCAAATGCGACATGGCACCTCAAAACTATTCCAGCAACATCTGCCCACCAAAAGCTAAATAGCGCTCTTTCCATTCTGAGCCCCACCATGTACCCATACAGCAGATTATGGCCAGATATGGGGTATTGCCATGTTTAGGAGAAATTGTGTAACAAACTGTGGGGGGCTTTTAATTCTTTACTACTTGCAAACATTTAAAATATGGCGCTAAATGGACGATTTATTGGAAAATAAGTAATTTTTCATTTTTACGTCCCAATGTTAATAAAATCTGTGAAACAGCTGTGAGGTCAAAATACTCATTCTACCGCTAGATAAATTCTATGAGGGGTGTAGTTTCCAAAATGGGGTCACTTTTAAGGGGTATCCGCTGTATTGGTACTCTAGGAGCTTTGCAAACGCGACATGGCACCTGAAAAATATTCCAGCAAAATCTGCCCTTCAAAATCCAAATAGCGCTCTTTCCATTCTGAGCCCCACCATGTTCCCATACAGCAGATTATGGCCACATATGGGGCATTTCCGTTTTCAGGAGAAATTTTTTAACAAACTGTGGGTTTTTTTTTTCTACTTTAACCCCTTGTGAAAATGAAACTTTGGGGATAAAGTGACATTTTAGTCATTTTTCATTTATACATTCCAAAGTTCGTAAAATCTGTGAAACAGCCGTAGGGTCAAAATGCTCACTATACCCCTTGATGAATTCTGCGAGGGGTGTATTTTATAAAATGGGGTCACTTTTGGGGGGTCTCCATTGTTTTGGTACGCTAAGGGCTCTGCAAATGAGGCATGGCGCTCCTTCCCTTTCGTGCACTGCCGTTTCGTGCACTGCCAAAAACTCAGTTTACACCCACATGTGGGGTATTTCTGTGCACGGGACAATTTGCATGATAAACTCAGATGCATTTTCTAATTTAACCCTTTGTGAATGTGATAATTTTAGGGCTAAATTAATGCACTAGTGAAAACAAGTTAAATGTCTAAATTTCACCTCCATATTATTTTTATTCTTATGAAAAGCTTAAAGGGTTAACAAACATCCCAAATGCTGTTTTTAATTATTTGAGGGGTGCAGTTTTGAAAATGTGGTGATTTGGGGGTGTTTCTATTATATAGGTCTTTACAATTCCTTTCAGAACTGAAGTCATCCCTAAAAAATTAGTTTGGGGAATTTTGTTGTAAATCTGGAAAATCGCTGTTACACTTGTAAGCCTTGTAACGTCCAAAATAAGTTAAAAGACAATCAAAAGATGATGCCAACATAAAGCAGAGATATGGGAGATAATATTTATTCATGTATTTAGGTGGTATAACTATCTGCCTGAAAAGCAGAGAATTTCACATTTTGAAAATTACAATTTTTTCCAAATTTCCATCAAATTTCCTATTTTTTTTATAAATAAATACAAAAATATTGATTAGTGTTTACCACTAACATGAAGTATAATGTGTTACGAGAAAAAAATCCCAAAATCACTTGTGTAAGTTAAAGCGTCTCAAAGTTATTGCTATTTAAAGTGACATGTCAGATTTGAAAAAAGAGGCCTGGTCCTTAACGCACTTTTGGGCTGTGTCTCTAAGGGGTTAAACAATTGCTCCTGAACATGACAATACCCCATATGTGGTTGTAAACTTTTATATGGGTAAATAGCGGGGCATAGAATGGACAGAGCGTTGTTTGGCTTTGGGAGGGCAGATTTTGTTGGAATAGTTTTCAGGTGCCATGTCGCATTTGCAGAGTCCCTAAAGTACCAATACAATGAAAACTCCTCAAAAGTAACCCCTATTTTAGAAACTTCACCTTCAAGGAATTTCTCAAGGGGTATTATTATTTTGACCCTAAGAGAGCTTCCCAAAAATTTATGTTAAAATTGACCTATTTAAAAAGAAATATGTCATTTTAGTGCCCAATTTGTGTCATCAGACACACACTTCTAAAACTATTAAGTGGGCTATCCTAATGGACAAAAGTATTATATACAGTACCATATGTGCATATGAAAGATTTTAACAATGGTAAGTGTAAATTGTTTCAATCATAAACAACTGGTAAAGCAGCATACAAAGCACAGCAAGGTTGTAGAGATACAAATGCTTATATACAGTACCAAATCAACAGCTCTGCTCCTATTCATGTGAATTGAGCAGAGCTGTAGATCACCGGTGCTACCACTACACCAATATGGAGCCTAGAGCACTTATAATGTTCCAAATAATCTGTAGGCACCCAGTTTTCTCCATAAAGAAGGGAGCCAAGATAAGATATCTCAGACACTTAAAAGAGATACAGATTTAGTACCCACAACTTCAGTAATCAATAATACGGTGAGTGAGCAGCGAAGCGCCTGGGTTGTGAACATTACCCAGACAGTACAACATGCTTCACAGTGGCCTACACCCAGTATAATATGTTCCACAGTTGCCCCACACATTATTAAATGCTTCACAGTGGCCCCCAAACAGTATTATATGCTTCATTATAGCCCCCACACAGCATTATATGCTCTTCAGTGACCCACACATTAATATATGCTCCGCAGTGGCCCCCACACAGTAATATATGCTCCGCAGTCGCCCCCACACAGTAATATATACTCCGCAGTGGCCCCACACAGTATTATATACTCCGCAGTAGACAGCACACAGTATTAAATGCTGTGCAGTAGCCACCACGCCTGTGATTGGGCCTCAGTGGTCATATGGTACGCAATGATGTCATTATGTGTGAGCTCAGTCACCAGCAGGAAGTGCCCAGAGAGGATTCAGAGTCCAGGAGAGCTGAGTATAAGTATGTATTTATTTTTAGTCACCTCCCCTGGGTTGACACCTATTGGAAAGGGGCCCGGTGATAGCCTGCCGGGCCCCTTTCCATTACCAAAATGTATAATAGTCAGGTAACCAGGCTTTACCCGACCTCTATCATGGTGGTCTGGGGCCCCGGCTATTTGTCTGAACATACAGTCGGTCATAGCGGTCGTGAAGTGACGTCATTTACTGGGATAAAAAGTTGCCTATGTTTTAATCGAGGTTCCAGTCTAGGCATGTGGCAAACCTGGCAGACCGTGTCCAGCTGTGAGTGCCTGGGAGCGTTTTGTGCTCTCCGCGGCAAAACAGTTTTATTTAAACCGGACACAAAGTCCTTCATGTCCGACTTTGTGTCCAGTTAAAACAAAAAAAAACCCGGTTTGGCCGCGTAGAGCACAAGACACTTTTCAAACCTTCATTTGAATGGGTTTGAAAAATGCCTGCAAAACAGAGACCCCGGGCGCAGATATCAGCAAGCTCTTACCTGTTGTCATAGATCCCTCAATAGATTCAAATCTATAAGAAATCTGTGAAAACGGATGCCCCTCAGATGCAAAACAGCCATGAAAATTTTACTCCCATTGGTTATGTGAATCTAACAGCATTGACTGTTAAAAATGGTAAGGACTAGAGAAAAAAACGCCAACTGTGCCAGAATCAGTGCAGGCTCCGTTCCCACGAGTGTTAGCGCTCAGAACAGATCCCATTCACTTCAATGTGTGCCGACTTACGGGCGCTACATATTGAAATTAATGGGAGGCTTTTTAACCCATTGATTTCAATGTGTAGTGCGCGTGAGCCGGCACACATTGAAGTGAATGGGATCTGTTTTGTGCGCTCACACTCTGACACTCTCACACTCTGAATGTGTGGTGCATTGCTCCATGGGAACGGAGCCTAAGGGCTACATAAAAAACTCCAACTGTGCCAGAATCAGTGGAGCATTGTTTATTATAGATGCAAATAACTGGAGATGGTGGAGGTGGTGAAAGGTTCCCTTTAAGGCTGAGACCACACGTTGCGGAAAAGCTGCTTTTTTTTGTTTTTTTTTGTCGTAGATCTTGCTGCGTTTTTATGGAGCCAAAACCAAAAGTGGATTTAGCAAAATGGAAAAGTCTAAGGGTAAGTTCACACAGAGTATTTTGGTCCGGAAACTGAGGCGGACCAAAATACTCCATGTGACCATTACCCTAAGTGTTTGCTTTATATTAGACATTCGTTTACAAACCACTATGGCTAGAAAGTGCAGCAAAATTGCAGCTTTTTTTGTATCAGATTCTTGTGCGTTTTCTTGAGCCGAAGCCATGAGTAGATTGACCCGACGGCAGAAGTATTAGTATTAGGATTAGATATATTTCCATCTCCTTTTGTAGACACTCTTGACTTTGCTAATGCTCCATGTGGGATTACTCTACGGGTTTTCTGCCCCTTGTATACCTATATGAAAAATGCTTTTCTGCTGCTGATTTTTTCTGCAATGTGTGGATGTGATTAGCCAGAATCCCATCCATTTTGTGAGTACTGTAAAACCCAGCGTTTTTGCAACGTGGGGCTTCAAGGAGTTTTCCAGACTGAAAACAGATTGATGTGTTGGAGTGTTATTTTGTTTGTTTCTCAGGATTCCATAATTTTTTCCTCAGAATTGAGTGATTCCATCATTTATTCCCTGCGCTTGTTCTAAAAATCTACCTGTTACTGGCTACCACAATGATATTTTTAATTTCATTTAGTGTTTCATAAAGCCAGAAAGTTGCCATATGAAATGCCTTTAGTTTTTTTTTATGTCTGTGATCTATTTTTTTTCTACAAGATTAACCCCTTCCCGACATGCGCTGTAATAGTAAGGCGCATGTCGGGTCTGTAACTCTGGCAGTAGACAACTGGCTCTAATTCCTCCGATCGGTCCCCGGACCGATCGGAGGCATTAACCTCTCCGACGCCACGGCCAAAGGCGCCGGAGGCGCCATTTTCCTGGCGGCGCATTGGGCGCCGCCATTTTGCTGGTGATCGCCGGCTCCTGGAGCATGCTCCAGGGCCGACGTCACGTTTGCATGACAGCCGGGTGCCTTTACAAGGCTCCCAGGCCTGTCTGCAAGTTCTTTCTTTTGAAGGCTGGTCTATGCAGCCTGCAAAAGAAAGGATGATTTATTGCAATGCATTAACATTGTAATGCATTGCATTAGTGATCAGACACCCTGGGGTTCAACACCCCTAGGGGGTCTAATAAATGCAGAATTTTTTTTTTTTTTTAAATATAAGAAGTATTAAAAATTCAAATCACCCCCCTTTCCCTAGAACAAATATAAAAGTAGTTAAAAACTGTGAAACACATACATGTTAGGTATTCCCGTGTCTGAAATCGCCCGCTCTACAAATGTATAAAAATATTTTTCCTGTTCAGTAAACGCCGTAACGGGAAAAATAATCAAAAGTGCCAAACCACCGTTTTTTCGAGTTTTGATTCTGCTAAAAATTTGAATAAAAAGTGATCAAAGCAATAACATTTCCCGCAAAATGGTAGAACTAAAAAGTACACCCGGCCCCGCAATAAAAAGACGCCCTATGCATCCCCGTACACTGACGTATAAAAAAGTTACGGCTGTCGGAATATGGTGACTTTTAGAAAAAAAATTTTTTAACACAGTTTTGGATTTTTTTAAGGGGTCAAAATTAAAGATGAGCGAGTACTGTTCGGATCAGCCGATCCGAACAGCACGCTCGCATAGAAATGATTGGATGTAGCCGGCACGTGGGGGATTAAGCGGCCGGTCACCGTGAAAGCGGAAGTACCAGGTGCATCCATTCATTTCTATGGAGCGTGCTGTTCGGATCGGCTGATCCGAACAGTATTCACTCATCTCTAGTCAAAATGTAAATAAAACCATATAAATTTGGTATTCCTGGAACCGTACCGAAACACAGAATACAGGGGACATGTCATTTTGGCTGCACAGTGAACGCCGTAAAACCGAAACCCGTAAGAAAGTCACAGAAATGCATTTTTTCTTCAAATCCACCACATTCTGAATTTATTTCCTGCTTCCCAGTAAATGATATAGAATAATTAATGGTGGTATCATGAAGTAAAATTTGTCCCGCAAAAATTAAGACCTCATATGGCTCTGGGAGTGGAGAAATAAAAAAGTTACGGGGTTTAGAAGGAGAGTCAAAAATGAAAAACGAAAATCAAAAAATGCCATCGGCGGAAAAGGGTTAAACAACTCAAGGAACATCCTCAGGGACTGGTGATTCCATCATTTTTATAATTCAAACAACTTGAGACACAAAACGTAAAAAATATATAGATAATTTTATTTATAAATATCACACAAGACAATACATAAGAAGACAAGGGAGACACATAGGGAAAAAGATAAATTTCCCCACTAGATAGCAGAGGAGTACCATAACCCTCCCACCGGTAAAAAACTGAGTATAACCTCAAATATTAAAGATAATACAAAGATACAGGAAAAAGTCACAAAAGAGGAATATAATCCCCAGTCAAAGCTAAATGCCTCGTATTACACACCAAACACAGGTAAGAGGACTTGAATACAAAAGTCCACAGACCATAATAGTATGACCAATAAAGATAGAAGGTGGTAAAAAAGTAAGAAAGTGTCCCAATTAGGGTCACCTTAATACATACCCGTAGGTGCCGACATATTTCCTGTGATCTAGAATGTAGTAATAAAGAAAAAGACGGGGGGGGGGGGCTCAGTCTGAAACCGGTAGGACCATAGGAAACGCCTGGGTTTTTGTTTTTGGTTTTGATTCCATAATTTTTGCCAGGGGTTGTATTAATGACAGACATGATACAATTGTTTGTGTAATCAATTTAGGGTGAAATTAACTATATTCAGATTAAATCTGCTCCGACATTCGTATTAAAGATTTTATTTTGTAGATGAGATTATGTAAAGCGTGAAAATAGATGATTTGATTTGTTTACCAGCAGGTATGTTTTAGGCCAGGGCTCCACGTGACGCGAACGCCGCATAATAAAACATGGCATTTTACAGTTAGAGCAAAGTGGATGTGCATTCTAGTGAGTCCTATCCACACCTTGCAGAAAAATACACGTAGCGACCACACTGCCATTTCCAGAACCATTGCAGAGACCTCTGCAAACTTTGTGTGAAAGCACTGTGGGACGCTAAGGGGAGCCTTAACCTTAAAAAGCCTTTTCAGGCTGAGGCCCCACGTTACGGAAAAGCCAAAGCCAAAAATGGCTACAAGAGGAATGGGAAATATATAGGAAGTTCTTATACTTTTACCTTTTGCACAATCCACTCCTGGCTTTGGCTCAAAAAACCGCAACAAAATCTGCAACAAAAAAAAGCTGCGGTTCTGCAACGTGGGGCCTTAGCCTCAAAGAGTTTTGTAGTAATGTGTTTTTCTAAAAACGTTAAAAAAAAAATTAGCAGATCTTAAAAAATATATATAATTTGCTTTGTTTTCAGAATTTAACTTCATCCAATAAGAGCAGATTTTTTTTCAATCCACTTTTTCTTGAAAAAAATTTGTTTTCAAGAAAAATTTGTTTTCCAGCTGCTAGAACAGATGATCTGTGCTGGTCCAGGTGTCAAACCCCGATAGGTCACATACTGATGACATATCTTGTCAGAAACCTATAAAGCATAAAGTGCAATACAATATGACCATAGTATGCAACAGCAACACCATGTAGAATACAGGTAACATTAAAACATGCAATAAAAAGGTTATACAAGGTCAGACAATGATGTAAAGAGAATGTTACTACCATAACCGTATAATACCACAGTATAAAATAACCGCAGTGCACTCTGATTCCCTTATATATAGATAGGTAATGTGTAAGGATATCTCATCCAGTAATTTCCTTCATTGTCTTTATGTAATACTTCTCTATTCTAAAGCTGGCCATACACTTGAGATTTTTATCTGCGGATGATTGGCAGATCTAGATTATTTTAGTAGCATCTCCTGATAATCTTATGTGTATGATACCACAGACATCGGATTTTTGGCAAATTTTACTAGATTTAGCTAGATCTGATAATGGTCTGCTCATAAATATTTTCAGATGTTTTATTGTGTGATGTGTGACCTATACTATATCACTTCTTCCTATTATTTATGTCTCTAGAAGGATTAAGAAGAAACATTTCATTTTTTTTTTTTTTTTACATATTCTACTCCGTTGTACAATAAATTTTAATGTTGAGATTGAGTTGTTGGCTTTGCAAAGAAATCTATCATTTACATAGAGATGACATGATTGTATACAATGTGCTGACTAAAAGCTCCTATAGGACTTGTTGAGTTTCTTCTTCTACATTATTTTCATTATTTTGTATCGCTGGAACAAGTTAATGAATTTTGCAGTGTTAATTGTGTATGGAAAAAGCGATTGTGCCCATTAACCCCTTAGTAGTGTAACAGACCCACTTCTCGTCAAACTAAAAAGTGACAGGTGCCCCGCCCCTTTTTGATGTAACCACGCCCCTTTTATTATATGACCACGCCCCTTTTATATGATTATTTTTGACGTCACTACGGCCATTTTATAATTAACCCCCCTCCCCCCATCCCCCTTTATAAATATGATGCTACGCCCCTTTTTATATAAGCTCTCCTTTTGCGCTGGCATAAATGATATTTCTTTGATAGAAAGGAATATCATTCATTTCAGCGCAAAAGTGCCCGCCCCCTTTTATATATATATGCTTCTCTCCTTTTGCACTGGCATAAATGATATTTCTTTGATAGAAAGGAATATCATTCATTTCAGCGCAAAAAGTGCCCGCCCCCCTTTTTATATATATGCTTCTCTCCTTTTGCTCTGGCATAAATGATATTTCTTTGATAGAAAGGAATATCGTTCATTTCAGCGCAAAAGTGTCAGCCCCCTTTTTATATATGCTTCTCCTTTTGCACTGGCATGAATGATATTTCTTTAATATTAAAGGAATATCACTCAGTCCATCGCAAAAGTGTCTATAGTTTTATTTAAGATAAATAATATACCTATTTATTGTTGATGTAACCAGCTATGTACTTCAGCACCGCTGCGTAGCGTCATGAGTCAAGCTCCTACACATCCACCCCAGAAGACGGCAAGACATATTGTGACATGGCCGTACAAAGTTCCCCTAATACAACTATGGACCGTGCTTCTGCGCAAGCGTGTAGCGCAAAAACATGTCTTGACATGTAGAGGACCTGGCCACAATGAGCGATTGGCATGACCGCGCATGGCTTTTCAGCAGAACTTATGGTACATTCTGCGTACGAGCAAAAACCACAAACACACAGCATTTATTTTAAAAATATATAATAATTTTATTCAGAATACCAAAAAAAAAACAAAAAAAACACATGAAATATTATTATTACAATGTTAACCACGCCTGCTGTAATAGTGGAAAAGTTCTCACTTTAGGTAATAAAGTCGCATGGGGCAGTCCCGAGGCTGTGGGTGATGAGGGAAAAATGTGGGTTCTGGACCGAGGTAGTTCTGAAGTTGAGGGATGAGTCAAATTCATTTTTAAAAGGTCCAGATTTTCCCTTCTGGTTGGATTACCCACTACACTGGAGGGTATATTTAATTCGGCCATCGAGCTGAAAAATACGTCCCAGCCGGGAGGCGTATTCTTTTTCACCAAGCTGTGACTCTGCGTGGCGTGTTTAATGAGATCCAACATATTAGATCCGGGGATCGGTTCCCCTCTGTAAATAAATTCACCTTTGTCATTCCAGGCTGTGACATCTGATTTCTGATCCATTTTGCTCAGTATAATTTCTGCGCTCCTTTTAAAGCGCGGGCTGACACTGTCAACAATTTCACGGATTGAAGCATTTTTATCAGGTAGTGTATTTGACAATTGCTGGTGGTCGGTGAGAGGAGGCGCAATAAGGTTCAAACTAGATAACTCGGTCGTCTCCTGTTTTACAAGATTCAAGTACCTCGCTAGCACCTCTGTGTATCTCTTAATTTTCACATCATCAGGGAGATCTCTGCGCTGTAAAATGTTGTTAAGCTCTTCCTCAAGAGTATGCAGGGTATTTTGGCGCATAGTGGGTGCTGGTGTAATAGTCTGTTTTAGTTTGTTAAGTTCACTTTTAGGAACCAGGTACATTTTCTCTGCGTGTTCCATTACTTATTAGCAATAAGTCCAGCTATTAGCGGTATAGCAAAACTCAGCAGAGGTCCTATAAATCCGCCGCACTGGTTCACTATGCGCTTCTTTTTCTTTGCGTCTATATATTTATTCCCCAGCTGTCTTATAGACTTACGCCATTTCTTGAGTATATTCTTCTGTCTCTCTTTTAGAGGAATTCTACCTTTCAAAATATTTAAAGCAATTTCACCTATGGCCAGTATTAAATCTCTACTGGCATTGCGTAAAATTGATGTCCTGAGCGGCGGGGGTGCCTTCACCAGAGTTTTTAAGAGGTGCCAGTTACGGCGTATTCTCTCAGACATCTTGTCGATACTATGCGCAGGACATAGAATGTGACTAGATCTCTAAGTTTTTGTCTTATTAACCTTTGATTTTCTTTTGAACATAGGCAACTGGTAAATCTGGTGGAAACAAACCCGCTCTTAATCGCATATCCTCAGGAGTAGAACCTCTTAAGTCTACTAACAAATAACCGTAAGGGTTACGTGTCGCGTCTTCAAAAGCTTCTAAAAAGAAGCGTGTTTTCCTCGGGTACATCTGCCGTGCTAATGTCATAACTTGTAATTTATCACGAGGATTATTAAAGAGAACCATGTACTTTGTGTTTAAAGCTATTGTTCTACTCTTTTTACCCTGACAAAATATGTTCTGAACTAAATAGAAAATGCTTAGATTTCTGTGATGTACGTACTTGGTGAAAGCCTTCTCTATCTCGCCATTCTGGCTAGCGCTCTCCATGAGATCATCAACAATTGTCAAATTTACCTTGTCAGGGGGGAAAAGTTCATCGTCTATAAAAGTTGCCGGTAGACCTTCAATAAAACGTATGTTAGGAATGGTGCGAGACAGATCGTATAATTTTTGCCAACATGCATAAAACCAGACAATATTTTCGGGTTTGTGTGATAAATGAGTGTCAGCGTAATGTAACAATTGTTTTACAAAATAGCTTTTCCCTGAATTACTTGGTCCCGCTAAAATGCACGAGAAAGGGTGCTGTAACCGAGGATCCATAATAATGATGATGAGGGCGGCATCCAAAATGTTCCCAATTATATTCTAGGACAAACCTGTATTCTAAGCGGTGCAACCGCCGTAGACTGCGCTGTAGACGCCCTATTTCTTCTCTTGATCCACGGCCGTGTATTTCAATGCTCATGTGTCTCACAAGAGCGTTCCACAAATCTAGTAAAAACACATGAAAAAAATGGAGTGGAGTAATGTAACAAGACTAATACCCGAAAGGCAGTGTTGTAAAATCATCGAACAGATGACGCTTTGTGTAAACACATCTCTGTGTTTTACTCAGAGGCCGAGTCTCAATACACCAGTATTTCTTATTACGAACAATGCCAGGCTGTTGAACAAATAACGATTTCTGGGTGTGAGCGTCTGAATTGCGGGGGTAGTCCAAAACTAAATCTTTTAAACTGTCAAAATTAATAACCTGGCTATTGGCGACATTCAGTGTTATCCCCTTAACTTTCAAGACAGTCTTACCAGTGTTCAGTTTGTAGCCGTATGTTTTTGGGCCTGCAGATACAAACTCAGTTATGTAGGAGTCATCGGGTATTTCACTGGTCAATTCACCCAGATAGTCGCCTAAAGGCGGACACCACTCACCATCACGATGGATGAAGATGACAGAGTCTGTGTCGTGGTAGAGACACCGTTCCTGCAGTCTGTCCAGTAACTTGTACAGTTCAAGTCTGGCATAAGCGGTAGTAAAGCAAGCTATAAAGATGTTTGTGTTTCTGTTGACCGTGTAGTGATCTTTTGCATATTTCCAATTGACAGTGGCAGTTTCATCGTCTATAAAATTGAGTTCTGAGACTTCATAGTAGGGGAGGAAGACATAATTGAAGAGCTCGTCAGGGTCTGTGACCAAACTAGTTGTTGGTAAATTTGATTTTTGACCAAACTTCCCCCATAACGAATTTAGAAAAAGTTTGGAGATTTGTCTTTTTGCGGGGTTTACTTCAATTTCATCAGGTCTTAATCGTACACCTTCTTTTTCATAAGTCAGCTACGTATTGAGCCTTCTTTTCATCATCAGTGCATCTGCTAGGGTAACCCGAGGCCTCCTGTTTATCCCTGAGATGTAATTTAATGTATTTAGCAAATAATTTGTCACTTGAACGAGCAAAATCCCACACCTCATAGACCTCTGCTGTTTTATACCCCTTTTCAATGGCCATTTCTAACTCTATGGTGCACCATGTCCCTGTGAGAGCTCGTTCCTCCTCAGTATGCGTGCAGGGGTCCGTCTGAGAGTTTGCAGCGCATGTATAACACAGAGGGAACATTAATTTTTTGTTAAGCTTCACAGGCAATACTGGAAAGAACAGATCGCGTGGAGGGTATACCTTAACTCTGGCAATGCCAAAGTATTTTTTCAGATGTCCGAAATTCTCATAAATGATCTTGGGGTGACCTACAGGATATCTTTTTGTTTTGTTGATAAAGGGGTAGAGGCTTGTGAAATCAAAGTACTTAATGGTCTCACCCTCAGACAACTTGTGATACAACTTAATCGCGTTAGTTCTACCGCCATAAAGGGCATCACGCGGCTCTAGAGGCTCGGGGAATTGCATCTCATCAAGAAAGGCACGGACACCCGCATCTTTTTCAACCATCTCTTTCCACTCATGTTCCCATAATTCACGTACTTTGAAACCACAGCTATGGAGGTAGCGTCTTTTACGCTGAGTATTGTAGTACAACTGACCAAAAGTGGTGTCAGTGACACTATTTTCATCTTCATCATTATAGCAGACACGACAACCGTGATAAAAACAACCCTGAAATTCAAATGCTGTCTCCTGGCCATTAACATTAGCATAACCGTCTAAAAAATATTTCCCCACTTTCTTTTCGCCACCTCTCAAAGCGTGTTGTATCTCAATATTCTCACTGCGTGCTACATACATGAGCCACTGTATAGCAGGTGTTGAATAACGCTTTTTTGTCTTGTTGTAATTGTCAGCGGGCACGATAGCTATACGCCTTTTCGGCAAGAATTTAAACCTGTACATAGACATGCACACAAACGCCAAAGTAGTAAGCTGAAATGGATCAATATATACAGTTACCACAATATTCGCCCGCTGTTCCGGACAGTATCTGACAACCTCTTTCTCTGTCATTTCAATAACACGATCCCTATACCGGATACAAGCTTGACGCAACACTTCAACATCTTGTTTGCAATATGCTTTCAGCTCTGATTTAAAATCAAATTCCACATCTTTTTGTGTCTCATACCACTCCATGAACTCTTTCTTCTCACTATCCATCATGTACTGTACCCCGTAAGCCTCTGGCGGCGGTAAAGGTCCCACATAGTTTTGATTCTTTTCAGTATTAAAAAAGTGGGGAAAATGACCTTTTGTTTCAGAAAAACCCATGGCCTGCGGTAATTTACTCAACTTCATGGGTATAAAATTTAGAGAATCTATGAATCGTATCCCCAAGCCATCAACGGTCACACACAAGAGCTTGCCACCTTGAGTAAGCAATTTTACAGACAATTTCTCATTTATCAATTCTTTGACTATGAAATATGAATCATAACGACCGCCGTTGTGGGCAATAAATGTAAAGCCAGAAAAGGCACCAGATGTAAAAAACTGGACAAATTCACTAGCACATGTTTTTCCCTCAAACTCCCAGAACTTGTCACCCGCCAATGTTGTGGCGTATACGTAATTAGGAACATGGGGGCCATTCTCCTGCATGCATTCAAAGTCATAGAAAATATAAGCATCAGTCTCATCCATTTCTTTGCAGCGCCGCATATAACAGAGGTGATCGTCAAATTTTTGAACACGTGCATAACATACACTACAGCGCAGCCCCTCACACTTATGATCACCGAATGTCTCACGGCGTACAAACCGACAGCACTGATCACAAAATCTTTTAGCTATACAAAACTCTCTGTCCTCTCTACTCAATAACATGTGACGATTCAAACAGTCTCTAGAACGAGCATATACACGGCAAATAGGACAACGCACATCAGCTTTCGGGTCCTCTTTACAGTCCTTGTTCCTGCAAGCTCTACACAAATACTGACATGAATGAGCGTATTTGTGATGGTACGCAGAATTGCAATTATCACAAAAGTATTTCGCACCGAAAAAACCTTTTATATTTTTGATGCCATAATAGTGGTCATCATGGTGGAGAATGAATAAGGTTTTATCTGAAGGGGCTTTTCCTGTCTGATAACAACGCCAATCACCACGACTGAAATACATGACTCTGATAGTAATGTTCAATACACGTTCAAATCCCGCAACATCGCTAAAACTGACTAATGTCTTATCACCAATCCCCAATTCGGCATGCAGCTGTTTAGCACGTTCCACTATTTCCCAGTCACTCACAGCACCTTCCTCCAGCAACGCTATCAGGCTTGCAGCCATGCACAGGTTTGTGTCATGATTATTGAAATCATACAGCCATCTCTGTTTTCGCTTAATGATCTGCCTATATGAAATAGCCCTTATACGCTTTTTGATGCCACCTCTTCTATTTCTAATTATGGTGACCGTCAGTTTGAGGCGACCATCGGCTAAACACTCGGCGTTACTCTGTAAAGCATTCGCTACAGCGTTTAAAAACTCCTCTGCATTGAAACTCTCACGGGACTGCTTTGTTGAGTAAACAGGATCTAGACTGCCCTCCCCTGAAAGTCTTAACTGCACAAAATCACCAGGCTCTATGTCACTAAGCAGATTGTCTAGTAAATTCTGAACGGCTGTATGGATCGCATCGATTGCCTCTACAAAAGAGTGTATATGGTCCAGATTGACAAAACGAAAATGCTCGCTGTACACAATACCGTTAAAACCCGCAAGCACTCTCTGGTGATGAAAAATGTGTTGTAAAAACACAGAGGGTCGGTTTGAACCCACCCCATCACTTTCACCAGTAGGTGGCTGTGGTGTATCAGATTGTACCTCATGACTTACACCAGTAGATTACTGAGGTGTGTCAGATATCTCGTCACCATGATTGTCCTGGACCTCATGAATTGAATTCGTTTGTAGAGGTAACTGATGCATCTCTGATTCTATACACCCCTCTATGGCATGCGTACGGCTCTGTCTGCGCCTCCTGGCCGCCAATGACCTCCTAGAACGTATCAACATGTTTATAGCTCGCTTAACATGCTTACGATTAGCAGCACCCGATGTGTGTGGTTTGGGCAGACACTTCATTCCATTACCAACCATGTCTAGTCATAAGCATGATCCTATCTGTGAATTCAGAACACTAATAGTTTCAGCGGTCACAGCATACATCTTGTTCAGTTTCTTTAGTTCTGCTAGATTGTGTGAGCTGAATGTGCGTGGATTTTTGGGATCTGAATGTATTTGGCTATACCGGGACAACATCATGGTGATGAGTTGACGTGCACGGTAAAGCTCCATATTCCGGCTATAAACTTGAACCAGATCATTCATCACCTGCATTTCATCGCCTACCAGTTTTGGTTTTTTCGCTTTAGTAAATACAGTTTGTGATACCTTGGATTTACAGGCAGCGAAAATGGATTGTGGCGTCTTCGCTTCAGCTGAGCGACGGCGTCCACCCGTGGTTTTACTGGTAGGAGTAGATGTGTTTATGGCTACATTGCTCACTACAGCAGATCCGGACGGCAGTACCGTGGCTGTACCTGCAGGATGCATTGTAACGTATGTGCTTGTGTTTTCAGTGTCTGTGTTGTGACAAACCCGTATAATATTATCTGGTTTTATACAGATTGACTCACCATTGTGTGCTTTCTTGAGGGGTGCTGTAACAACTTCGCAAATTGGTGAAAGTGGTATGTGTCTTACAGCCGGATTACGCACAGCTGGGGCCTCTACTGATGCTTGATGATGTTTTGTTGCGTGTTTTCTCTTGCTCCCTTCTTCATGTTTTTTTCCAGAATTCTTGACATTAATATCCAAAGGTAAGCGGTTGGGCCGAAAAGGCATAGCATTCGGTAGGCCCTGGTTACCCTGCTCCGTGTTGTCTGCTCCTGACACAACTCCTGACTGCACGGTCTCTGACACGACAGCTGCCGATGTGGTGTTCTGGTCACGATTCTCACTCAATAATGTGTTGAATAGTCTACGTGGTCGACGTCTTCTTGCTGTGAAAAGAACGTAAATGTGTATCATTACAATGCCTATTAACGTTTTGCCGAGTAAATAGGAATCACACAGTTCAGTCATTATTCTACTTACAGACTCCATATACAATGCTGGACATGGCGTCGATTTCATCCTGCGTCATTACAGATGCTATACGTGGTGTCGATACGTCAGGTTCAGTCACTTTAGTAAGCTGAACATTTTCTTTATTTTCCTTGTTTTTGGGCTTTTTAAATGTGTAGACTGAAAAATCAAAAATTAAGTGTTGTTATTCATACTATATGTACAATAAACAGCATACATGTAGAGCACGTATTGTTAGTCTTCTTTTTCGTTATTTTGTTTTTATTACGTATTAACCAAGATTAAATAAAATCATACCTTTCTTTCTGCTTAGGTCAACACCGCCGTTGACACTCAATGACTTCTGTAATACGTTCTCCGACAGCAATTCATTGGTTACAGCTAATTAGACACAAAAGAAAATGTGTTTTAGCATTTTTTATACGTTGAAATAGAAAAAATCTAAACCGAGATTAAATAAATAACATACCATCGCTTGCTTTCTTTAAATTCCGGTTTAGGCTATCATTGTATGTCATGCCCCCTTCTAATACACCCTCCGGTAGCGCTTCAGAGATGTGAGCTAATTAGGTACAAAAGAAATAAATGTATTTTAGCAATTTTTTATACACTTAAATAGAACAAAGTTACTAGTCATACATGATATATTTACCTAATTGGGGGTCAGTAAAATTTTGATTTAAACTATCGCGGTATATCTCGGGGTCTTCTAATACATACTCCGGCAGCGATTCACAGATGTGAGCTAATTAGGGCGATTGTTAAAAAATATATATTTTTACACACTTAAATAGAGCAAAATTACTTAAATAGAGCAAAATTATTAGCCGTACACGGTATATTTACCTAATTGGGAATCAGTAACAAGATCGCTGTACTCGCTGACCTCACTACCATTATTTCTGTTCTCCATCTGATAACAAAAACAACGTGTTAATAAACTGATATGCTAGAATCAAACTTAATTTATCTAGTAGAAAATATCTCATACGTTATTAATGAATGCACAGTCTTTTTAAAACAAAAAAAAAAAAAGCTAAATAAAAAGCGCAAGTCTTACCTTTTTTCTATAGGCTTGAATGCTGAGGACTAGAGCGAGGCTCTCTGTCAGTGCAGACGAATGTACACAACACTGACCAGTGCTTCTAATAAATACCCTCACAGCTTTATGGTAGGGGGGTGTGTGTCTCCGCCCCGTGAATGGTAGGAGGGTTGGAATACACAGCCCCCTCAGGAAAATTTGTAATCTAACTACGTATTACTGAATTAAAATATATTGCTGTTCCTAAGTAGTGTACTGAAAAAAAATGGTGTTATCGGATCGTTATTATAACCCCAGACTTCCTGGATCCTATGGAGGTATTGACGCTTTATATAGGAATTCAGCAAGCGCCTCTCGCAAAGAAGTTATTAAATACCTCAAGAATGAAGATAATTATACATTATTTAAACCAGTACGCAAATCTTTTCCCCGTAATAAAATCTTCGTGGCGAACGTTGACCATCAATGGCAGATGGACCTGGCATGTATGAATAATCTCTCATCACACAATGACGGCATTAATTATTTATTGATCTCGATAGACATTCTCTCCCGTTACGTATGGTGTGTAGCTCTGCATAATAAGTCGGGCAGCACGGTAGCAAAAGCGCTGAAATTGATTTTTGAAACTGACGGCCGTGTACCACGAAAAATACAGACGGATAGAGGCCGTGAGTTTATGAATGCACCCCTGAAGAAGCTATGCAAGATTTACGCGATAGAACAGATCTTTACTACAAATTCTGTAAAAGCGGCCATAGTTGAGAGATTTAATCGCACCCTTAAAACGCGAATGTGGAAATATCTTAGTCATCATAACACTTATAGATATATTAACATATTACCTGATTTGATATATAGTTACAACCACAGTTATCACAGAACGATAGGTTGTAGTCCTGCCGAAGTATCAAAGCATAACTCATTAACAATATGGAGAAGAATTTACGGACAGGAATCTAAAGCTAAAAAGGAAAAACCTACTTTAAAGGTAGGTGACCATGTAAGGATTTCACAGTATAAGCACGTGTTCGCCAAAGGTTATGAGCAGACATACACCGAGGAAATATTTATCATTACTGGAATCAACACAAAATTTAAAAGACCGCTGTACATGATCGCCGATTTGAGTGGAGAGCCTATAGAAGGATCATTTTATAAGGAAGAAATACAGAAAATAACATTCAATGAAAACCAAGTCTACAAGATTGAGAAAATAATAAGAAGGAAACGTAGTGGTGGACAAATTTTATGTTTTGTCAAGTGGCGCGGTTACCCTGATAAATTTAATACGTGGATACCTGCAAATCAGCTGATTGACGTGTAATCATGATGGAATCAGATTCATTCTATGTCACATTACCGAGCAACGCTTCACGACATATCTATAACGATAACACCATAGCAAGTTTCACAACGAAATTAGCGAAGCCTCTCCATTTTTCGGACTCCTTTGAGGTTGCCCTAACGGAAATACAGTACCCGCATACATGGGATAGTTTTGGCAAAATGGAGGCGAACTTTTTTATCGCTAGAGCCGGCGAAGAACAATATACTCAAGAAATGGCGTAAGTCTATAAGACAGCTGGGGAATAAATATATAGACGCAAAGAAAAAGAAGCGCATAGTGAACCAGTGCGGCGGATTTATAGGACCTCTGCTGAGTTTTGCTATACCGCTAATAGCTGGACTTATTGCTAATAAGTAATGGAACACGCAGAGAAAATGTACCTGGTTCCTAAAAGTGAACTTAAACTAAAACAGACTATTACACCAGCACCCACTATGCGCCAAAATACCCTGCATACTCTTGAGGAAGAGCTTAACAACATTTTACAGCGCAGAGATCTCCCTGATGATGTGAAAATTAAGAGATACACAGAGGTGCTAGCGAGGTACTTGAATCTTGTAAAACAGGAGACGACCGAGTTATCTAGTTTGAACCTTATTGCGCCTCCTCTCACCGACCACCAGCAATTGTCAAATACACTACCTGATAAAAATGCTTCAATCCGTGAAATTGTTGACAGTGTCAGCCCGCGCTTTAACCGGTTAAGGACCAGGCCCAAAAGTATGTTAAAGACCAGGCCTTTTTTTTCAAAACTGACATGTGTCACTTTAAATGGCAATAACTTTGAGACGGTTTAACTTACACAAGTGGTTTTGAGACTGTTTTTTTCGTAACACATTATACTTCATGTTAGTGGTAAATATTAATCAATATTTGTGTATTTATTTATAAAAAAAAACTAGGAAATTTGATGGAAATTTGGAAAAAATTGCAATTTTCAAAATGTGAAATTCTCTGCTTTTCAGGCAGATAGTCATACCACCCAAATACATAAATAAATATTATCTCCCATATCTCTGCTTTATATCGGCATCATCTTTTGATTGTCTTTTAATTTATTTTGGACGTTACAAGGCTTACAAGTGTAACAGCGATTTTCTAGATTTGCAAGAAAATTCCCCAAACCAATTTTTTAGGGACCGCTTCAGTTCTGTAAGGAATTATAAAGGCCTGTATAATAGAAACCCCCATAAATCACCCCATTTTCAAAACTACACCCCTCAAATTATTCAAAACAGCATTTGGGATGTTTGTTAACCCTTTAAGTTTTTCATAAGAATAAAAATAATATGGCAGTGAAATTTAGACATTTTATTTTTTTTCATTAATACATTCATTTAGACCTAAAATTAACACATTCACAAAGGGTTAAAGGAGAAAATGCATCTCACATTTTGTTATGCAATTTCTCCCGTGCACATAAATACCCCACATGTGGGCGTAAACTGATTTTTGGGTACACAGCAGTGCATGGAAGGGAAGGAGCGACACTGGGTGTGTGAACAGCAGATTTTGCTGGAATAATTTTCAGGCACCATGCCTCATTTGCAGAGCCCCTAGAGTACCAAAACAATGGAAACCCCCCAAAAGTGACCCCATTTTAGAATCTACACCCCTCACAGAATTCATCAAGAGGTATAGTCAGCATTTTGACCCTACAGTTGTTTCACAGATTTTACTAACATTGGGATGTGTAAATGAAAAATTACTAAAATGTCACTATCCCCAAAGTTTTACTTTTCACAAGGGGATAAAGGACTAAAAGCCCCCCACAGTTTGTTACACAATTTCTCCTGAACACGGCAATACCCCATATGTGGCTATAATCTGCTGTATGGGAACATGGCGGGGCTTGGAATGGAAAGAGCGCTATTTGGCTTTTGGATGGCAGATTTTGCTGGAATAATTTTAGGTGCCATGTCTCATTTGCAGAGCCCCTAGAGTACCAATACAGTGGAAACCCCCTAAAAGTGACCCCATTTTGGAAACTACACCCCCCACAGAACATATGAAAGGGTATAGTGAGCATTTTGACCCTACAGCTGTTTCACAGATTTTATTAACATTGGGGCATGAAAATGAAAAATTACTTTTTTTCCAATAAACTGTCAATTTAGCCCCAAATTTTTCATTTTCACAAGAGGATAAAGGGGAAAAAGCTCCATAAAGTTTGTTAAACAATTTCTCCTGAACACAGAAATGCCCCATATGTGGTAATAATCTGCTGTATGGGAACATGGTGGGGTTCAGAATGGAAAGAGAGCTATTTGGCTTTTGAAGGACAGATTTTGCTGGAATATTTTTCAAGTCCCATGTCGCATTTGCAGAGCCCCTAAAGTACCAATACAGTGGAAACCCCCTAAAAGTGACCCCATTTTGGAAACTACACCACTCATAGAATTTATCTAGGGGTATACTGAGCATTTTGGCCTCACAGCTGTTTCACAGATTTTATTAACATTGGGATGTAAAAATGAAAAATTACTTTTTTTCCCAATGAATCGTCCATTTAGCGCCATATTTTTAATTTTGCAAGTAGTTAAAGAATTAAAAGCCCCCCACAGTTTGTTACAAAATTTCTCCTGAACATGGCAATACCCCATATGTGGCCATAATCTGCTGTATGGGTACATGGTGGGGCTCAGAATGGAAAGAGAGCTATTTGGATTTTGGAGGGCAGATGTGGCTGGAATAGTTTTCAGGTGCCATGTCGCATTTGCTGAGCCCCTAAAGTATCAATACAATGGAAACCCCCCATTGTGACCCCATTTTAGAAACTACACCTGTCAAGGAATGAATCAAGGGGTATTATCATTTTGTGCCTAAAATGCTTCCAAAAAATGAATGTCCAAAATGAAAATTTAAATTTTGAAAGAAATATGCCATTTCGGTGCCCCATACATTGCACCCACTTTGTGTTGTCAGAGACCTGCACTCCTAAAACTATTAAGTGGGCCATCCCGAGGGTCAAAAAATATATATATGTGGGTGTAAACTGCTGCTTGGGCACACAGGAGGGCTCAGAAGGGAAGGAGCACTGCGCTTTTTAGCTTTTGGGGTACAGATTTAGAGGGACTTTCTGGGGGCCATGTTCCTTTTGGAGAGACCTGGAGGTAACTGTAAACCCCATTTTGTAGGGGCAAGTTTAGGGTCTCTGCAAAAGTGTCATGGCATCCAAAAACCAAACCATCTGTGCTCCAAAAACCCAATAACCCTTCTTCCCTTCTGTGTCCGGCTGTGCCCTAATATCAGTTTATACCCACATATGACATTACGTCCGTTATCCCGGGTACACCAGTGTCATACATGTGTCATACATGTGACATAAACTGCAGTTTGGGCGCACAGCAGGGCGCAGAAGGGAAGAAGCGCGATGAGGCTTTTGGAGTACAGATTCAGATGTTTGGTATCTGGACGCCATGCCATGTTTGTAGAGCCTGTAAGGTACCAGAAAAGTGGATTCCCCAAAGGAGTGACCCCATTTTGAAAACTGCACCCCTCAAAGAATTTATCAGGGGGTGTAGTGAGTATTAGTATCCCGGACATGACTGCACAGCGGATGGCGAAGAGGGAATGTGTAAGCGGTGCGGAGTACATTGCAGACACCAAATTCCCTACTATGTCCCAGTAGCTCCTATGATTGGGGGAGTCACTCTGGGGCTCATTTTGGGGGTCACTTCTGGTGTCTTTCCCTTGTAAACTGTAAATCTGGGGTGTCTCCTGAAGTACACTGACACAGCTTATACATTCCCTTCCTGACGCCGCCAGTTGTATTCTAATAATTTGGCGATTTTGGGTTTTTTTGTCTTCACATTGGTAGATGCTATATTTTCTTTATTCTTTTGGTGACGCGGCCATATAAGGGCTTGTTGTTTGCGGGATGTGATATATTTTGTAATGACACCATTTTTGGGTGCCTACAACATACTGAATACATTTTATTAACTCTTTCTTGCTGGATTTAAAAAAAAATAAAATCCTGGCATTGAGTTGTACCCTTTAAATTTTTCGCCATGCAGCGCACAGTAAAAGTAACATGTTCCCTTTATTCTGCGGGTCGGTACGGTTACGGCGATACCTCATTTATACTATTTTTTTATGCGATACTAATTCTGCAGAACAAAAACACATTTGGGGACATAAATCAGTGATTTTTGCATCGCCATCTTCTGAGAGGCGTAACATTTTTATTTTTCGGTTGACAGTGTTGGTTGAGGGCTTATTTTTTGCGGGACAACCTGCGCTTTTTATTGGTACTGTTGTGGGGTGCATATGATTTTTTGATCACTTTTTATAGCATATTTTGTAAGGTGATATGGTGAAAAATCACTACTTCTGGCGGGTTTTTTCCGGTTTTTTTTTCAGATGTACACCGTATACATTAAATATTATTTCAGTTTTATTGTACAGGTTGTTACGGACGCGGCGATACCAAATATGCATTGTTTTTATTAATTTTTAGTACTTTTTTATATAGTTCATTTTGTATAGAGAAAAAGGGATTTTTGGGCTTTATAACTTTATTACTTTTTTCATACACTTTACTTTTTTTTTAACTTTTTTTTTTAACTTTTTCATGTGTCCCTTTAGGACACTTGAATCAGTTGATGCTTTCATGAAAGCATCAACTGATTTTGTATAGTAGCTTGCAGGACACGAGCAGGACATGAGCCTGCTCGTGTCCTGCAAGCAGCAGAGGAAGTGAGACACATCGCTCACTTCCTCCATCGGTCGGCAGGATCAACCAGGTATGTGGGGGCTCCGGTAGTCTGGGGTCACTGGCCAGACCCCAGACTACCTTTTACTGACATCGGCACCCCCCGATCTCGCCGCGGGGTGCCGATCAGCTTCAATATGCGGCGGATCCCTTTCGATCGCGCCGTGATGTTTCACGGCACGATCGAAAGGGTTAAAACGTTCAGTCGGAACTGAGTCCGACTGAATGTTGTTGAGGGGGTGGTTAGGTGTTAGTAACACCTAATACCTAACCTCCCCCCGCCCCACCCCCTGCCTAGTGAGTCTCTGAAGACCGGCCGTAAATTTACAATCGGCTGGTCTTAGAGACCAGGACTGCTGGCCGTAAATTTACGGCCAGCGGTCCTTAACCGGTTAAAAGGAGCGCAGAAATTATACTGAGCAAAATGGATCAGAAATCAGATGTCACAGCCTGGAATGACAAAGGTGAATTTATTTACAGAGGGGAACCGATCCCCGGATCTAATATGTTGGATCTCATTAAACACGCCACGCAGAGTCACAGCTTGGTGAAAAAGAATACGCCTCCCGGCTGGGACGTATTTTTCAGCTCGATGGCCGAATTAAATATACCCTCCAGTGTAGTGGGTAATCCGACCAGAAGGGAAAATCTGGACCTTTTAAAAATGAATTTGACTCATCCCTCAACTTCAGAACTACCTCGGTCCAGAACCCACATTTTTCCCTCATCACCCACAGCCTCGGGACTGCCCCATGCGACTTTATTACCTAAAGTGAGAACTTTTCCACTATTACAGCAGGCGTGGTTAACATTGTAATAATAATATTTCATGTGTTTTTTTTTTTTTTTTTTGGTATTCTGAATAAAATTATTATATATTTTTAAAATAAATGCTGTGTGTTTGTGGTTTTTGCTCGTACGCAGAATGTACCATAAGTTCTGCTGAAAAGCCATGCGCGGTCATGCCAATCGCTCATTGTGGCCAGGTCCTCTACATGTCAAGACATGTTTTTGCGCTACACGCTTGCGCAGAAGCACGGTCCATAGTTGTATTAGGGGAACTTTGTACGGCCATGTCACAATATGTCTTGCCGTCTTCTGGGGTGGATGTGTAGGAGCTTGACTCATGACGCTACGCAGCGGTGCTGAAGTACATAGCTGGTTACATCAACAATAAATAGGTATATTATTTATCTTAAATAAAACTATAGACACTTTTGCGATGGACTGAGTGATATTCCTTTAATATTAAAGAAATATCATTCATGCCAGTGCAAAAGGAGAAGCATATATAAAAAGGGGGCTGACACTTTTGCGCTGAAATGAACGATATTCCTTTCTATCAAAGAAATATCATTTATGCCAGCGCAAAAGGAGAGAAGCATATATATAAAAGGGGGCGGGCACTTTTGCGCTGAAATGAACGATATTCCTTTCTATCAAAGAAATCTCATTTATGCCAGCGCAAAAGGAGAGCTTATATAAAAAGGGGCGTAGCATCATATTTATAAAGGGGGATGGGGGGAGGGGGGGTTAATTATAAAATGGCCGTAGTGACGTCAAAAATAATCATATAAAAGGGGCGTGGTCATATGATAAAAGGGGCGTGGTTACATCAAAAAAGGGGCAGGACACCTGTCACTTTTTAGTTTGACGAGAAGTGGGTCTGTTACACTACTCCCCTTAGCGACCCTTGACGTAACTGTACGTCATGGGTCGCATGGGGATGTATAGAGCGAGCTCACACGCTGAGCTCGCTCCATACACGGCAGATGCCGGCTGTATAATACAGCCAGGACCTGCCAATAACAGCAGCGGTCGGTGCCCGAGCCGATCGCTGCTGTTAACCCTTTACACACTGCGGTCAAACGTGACCGCAGTGTGTAAACGGCGCCGGCGGCATGGGCGCCGCCATGTTTCGCCGATCGCCGCCCTCCTGAACGTCACATGAGGGCGGTGATCGGTTGCTATGACAGCCGGAAGCCTATTGAAGGCTTCCAGGCTTGTCTCTGCCCAAGATCTATTAGACGATGCCAGAGGCCAGAGGCATCGTCTAATAGAAGTGCTGGGATTCTGCTATTCACTGCAGTACTGTAGTATTGCAGTGAATAGTATGAGCGATCAGACCCCCTAGGTTTCAAGGTACCTAAGGGGTCTGATCATAAATGTAACAGAAGAAAAAAAAAAGTTTTTAAAAGTATTAAAAAGATAAAAAAAATATAAAAGTTCAAATCACCCCCCTTTCTCTAGATTAGCTATAAAAGTAATTAAAGAACATTAAACATAAACATATTAGGTATCCCCGCGCTCCAAAATGCCCGAACTATTAGAATATTAAAACATTTATCCCGTACTGCGAACGGCGTAGCGGCAAAAAAAATAAAAACAGCCAAAAAGCGTTTTTTTCAACACTTTGCCTCCTATAAAAAATTGAATAAAAAGTGATCAAACCATCAGATCTTTCCCCAAATGGTATCAATAGAAACGTCATCTTGTCCCGCATAAAAAGACACCACAACCAGCTCCATACATGGAAATATGAAAAAGTTACAGGTGTTAGAACATGATGACACAAAAATTTTTTTCTATTTTGCAAAATTTATCATTTTTTTAAAAGTATCAAAACATTTCAAATACTATATAAATTTGGTATCACCGCGTTCGTACTGACACGTAGAACACAGGTAACATGTCATTTGTACCAAACAGTGAACGCTGTAAAAATTAAACCCATAAGAAAATGGCGCAAATGCATTTTTTCTCCAATTGCACCTCATTCTGAATTTTTTTCCAGCTTCCCAGTACATTGCACAGCATATTGAATGATGCCATTACAAAGTACAATTTGTCCCGCAAACAATAAGCCATCATGTGACTCTGTGAACTGAAAAATGAAAAAGTTATGGCTCTTGAAATGTGAGGAGGGAAAAACGAAAATGCGAAACCAAAAAATGGCCTGGTCCTTAAGGGGTTAACTGAATAGATCTAAACCTGTGACATCTCTAAAGCACAGGCAGCTGAGACGTACAGACCGTATGTCAGCTGTATTTCCCAGAGTGAACACTGTGCAGGGACCCGGATATCCAGCATCAGATTCATCTATGATGCTAGGAGACCCTGATTGTTGGCCTATTTGGTGACCACTGCTCCATCCATCTACCTTAATATGAGGCCTGGTTCACATCTACGTTCGGTATTCCGTTCAGGGAGTCTGCATGGGGACCCCCCGAACAGAATACCAAATGCATTGACAAGCGGTGAGCTTATGAAAGCACACGAACCCCATAGACTACAATGGGGTCTGTGTGTTTTCCATGTGGTGAGGAAAGTAGTTCATGAAGTACTTTTCTATCTGCGTGACTTGTGCGGACACCACGTGGAAAACACACGGACCCCATTATAGTCTATGGGGTCTGTGTGCTATCACAAGCTCACCACTTGTCAATGAGTTTGGTATTCTATTCGGGGGGTCCCCAAGCGGACTTGCCGACCAGAATAGCGAATGCAGATGTGAACCAGGCCTGAGTTTGAAAAACAGTTGACTATGCTTGTCTCTGCCATCTCCCCCCTCCCCTCTCCTCCCCTGGTGCTGTCTGAACGCACAATATATTGTTACTGGCTTTAATTTAAGTCACAGAAATTGGACATCAGCAGAAATTACCCTTAACCCGGTGTGGGAAAGAAACAGGAAATAGATGGTTCAATATGGATAAAGGTTTTCTGGGGCGGTATTGAAGAGACAGATGCGGTATATTATATGTCACTGTAAATCGTCGGTGGTGTGGGCTCCAGGTTAACCTTGATGGTTTATCCCAGGGGTCCTCAAACTACTGCCCGCGGGCCACATGCGGCCCGCCAAGGACATTTATCCGGCCCGCCGCATGTGGCCCACGCGTCGTCACCTGAATCGCTCACTAGTATTATCTGAGGCGCAGATAATACTGTGTGTGGGAGGTCGTACTGAGAAGCATTTAATCTTAATTTTTTTTTTAAACTATATTTCGGCCCTCCAGTGGTTTGAGGGACAGTGAACTGGCCCCCTGTTTGAAAAGTTTGAGGACCCCTGGTTTATCCAATATGGGACAGTTATAGATTTCAATTTGACCATAAAAATGTATATAACATCACCACAAAAAGTGGTCAGAGAATAACGATAATGGCCAATATACAGTGCCTACAAGTAGTATTCAACCCTCTGCCGATTTAGCAGGTGTGATAAGATGCAAATAAGTTAGAGCCTTCAAACTTCAAACAAGAGCAGGATTTATTAACAGATGCATAAATCTTACAAACCAAAAAGTTATGTTGCTCAGTTAAATTTTAATAAGTTTTAAACATAAAAGTGTGGGTCAATTATTATTCAACCCCTAGGTTTAATATTTTGTGGAATAACCCTTGTTTGCAATTACAGCTAATAATCGTCTTTTATAAGACCTGATCAGGCTGGCACAGGTCTCTGGAGTTATCTTGGCCCACTCCTCCATGCAGATCTTCTCCAAGTTATCTAGGTTCTTTGGGTGTCTCATGTGGACTTTAATCTTGAGCTCCTTCCACAAGTTTTCAATTGGGTTAAGGTCAGGAGACTAACTAGGCCACTGCAACACCTTGATTTTTTCCCTCTTGAACCAGGCCTTGGTTTTCTTGGCTGTGTGCTTTGGGTCGTTGTCTTGTTGGAAGATGAAATGACGACCCATCTTAAGATCCTTGATGGAGGAGCGGAGGTTCTTAGCCAAAATCTCCAGGTAGGCTGTGCTATCCATCTTCCCATGGATGCGGACCAGATGGCCAGGCCCCTTAGCTGAGAAGCAGCCCCACAGCATGATGCTGCCACCACCATGCTTGACTGTAGGGATGGTATTCTTGGGGTCGTATGCAGTGCCATCCAGTCTCCAAACGTCACGTGTGTGGTTGGCACCAAAGATCTCGATCTTGGTCTCATCAGACCAGAGAACCTTGAACCAGTCTGTCTCAGAGTCCTCCAAGTGATCATGAGCAAACTGTAGACGAGCCTTGACATGACGCTTTGAAAGTAAAGGTACCTTACGGGCTCGTCTGGAACGGAGACCATTGCGATGGAGTACGTTACTTATGGTATTGACTGAAACCAATGTCCCCACTGCCATGAGATCTTCCCGGAGCTCCTTCCTTGTTGTCCTTGGGTTAGCCTTGACTCTTCGGACAAGCCTGGCCTCGGCACGGGAGGAAACTTTCAAAGGCTGTCCAGGCCGTAGAAGGCTAACAGTAGTTCCATAAGCCTGCCACTTCCGGATGATGCTCCCAACAATGGAGACAGGTAGGCCCAACTCCTTGGAAAGGGTTTTGTACCCCTTGCCAGCCTTGTGACCCTCCACGATCTTGTCTCTGATGGCCTTGGAATGCTCCTTTGTCTTTCCCATGTTGACCATGTATGAGTGCTGTTCACAAGTTTGGGGAGGGTCTTAAATAGTCAGAAAAGGCTGGAAAAAGAGATAATTAATCCAAACATGTGAAGCTCATTGTTCTTTGTGCCTGAACTACTTCTTAATACTTTAGGGGAGCCAAACAGAATTCTGGTGGTTTGAGGGGTTGAATAATAAATGACCCTCTGAATAAACTTTTCACAATTAAAAAAAAAATTAAACAAAGAAATAACATTCTTTTTTGCTGCAGTGCATTTCACACTTCCAGGCTGAGCTACAGTCCAAATGTCACAATGCCAAGTTAATTCCGAATGTGTAAACCTGCTAAATCTGCAGGGGGTTGAATACTACTTGTAGGCACTGTAATATATATATATATATATATATATATATATATATATATATATATATATTGGGGAATCGCTCAGGTAGATGCTTGTAGCAGTGCAGGAAACAGGGACACAGACACTGGATTGCACACAAGTTCAGGATTGATTCACATGTAATGCATACACTGTTACACAAAATCCTTCTCGGCTGAGAAAACTAACTTAAACATAAGGAAACTTTTCCCTGACTATACAGGAGACTGGCTACCAGTCTCCCACCTTGGCAACAACAACGGGTGGCACAGTACCTGCTTTGGAGGTCCGGTCTGGACAGTTCAACTCCGTCTGTGTGGTGCCACACTGCTAGTCTTCACACTCAGACTGTTATAAGGGCCTGATTATTCAGCTGACCTCCCTGGTGTGAACCTTTACCATACACCCTTCAGCTGCTTGGCTGGAATATACTTGTCTTCCCAGACCACACCCTTCAATCTCTCACATACCCTCCCCTAAGTTCTGACCCCTCAGGGCAAACTCCAGACACTAAACAATAAGCCCGGGACAAGGCATCCACATTGCCTTGCAGTTTCCCGACTCTGTGCTTCACTGTGAACTTAAATTTCTGAAGTGACAAGAACCACCTAGTCACCCTGGCATTCTTGTCCTTGGTCCTGCTCATCCAAGTGAGGGGTGAGTGGTTAGTCACTAGGCGGAACTGCCTCCCTAGCAAGTAGTATCTCAGGGGCTCTAATGCCCATTTTATGGCAAGACACTCCTTCTCCACTATGCTGTAGTTCTTTTCTGCTGGCGTGAGTTTCCTGCTCAGGAAGGTGACCGGATGTTCTTCTCCATTCACTTCCTGAGACAGGACAGCTCCCAGCCCTACATCTGATGTGTCCATCTGGACCACAAACTCCCTCCTAAAGTTGGGCGTAATGAGGACAGGAGATCCACAAAGGGCCACCTTTAGTGCCTGAAAAGCACTTTCGGCCTGGTCATTCCACTGCACCATAACAGACTTCTTACCCTTTAGAAGGTCCGTCAGGGGAACAGATACCGTGGCAAAGTTGGGTATAAACTGCCTGTAATACCCAACTATACCCAACTAGAAATTCTCTCATCCCTTGGTATCTCAGACCTGGCCCAGTCCTGAATCTCCTCATACCTCACACTCAGCGTCTCCCACTCGCACACCACCTCCTCACCTCGCCCTCTCTTTGTAGGTGTCCCCCAGGGCTCCGTCCTAGGACCCCTCCTGTTCTCCATCTACACACTTGGCCTGGGCCAACTCATAGAATCTCATGGCTTTCAGTACCACTGCTATGCCGTTGACACCCAAATCTACATCTCTGGACCAGACATTACCTCCCTGCTGGCCAGAATTCCAGATCGTTTAGAGGCCGTAGCCTCCTTCCTCTCCTCCCGCTTTCTCAAACTCAACATGGAGAATACAGAGTTTATCATCTTCAGCCCATCCTGTATGGCCCCTCCACCTGACCCATCTATCAAAGTTAATGGAACCACAATTACCCCTGTCCCACAGGCCCAATGCCTTGGGGTAACCCTGGACTCTGAACTATCCTTCAAGCCACATATTCAAGCCCTCAACACCTCCTGCCGCCTCCAGCTCAAGAACATCCACCAAATTCGCCCCTTCCTCACCCAGGAAACTACCAAGATGCTCGTCCAGGCCCTCAATCTCCCGCCTAGACTACTGCAACACCCTTCTCCATGGACTTCCAGCTAACACCCTCGCCCCCCTCCAGTCCACCCTAAACTGCGCTGCTCGCTTAATCCACCTCACCCCCCGATCTTCATCAGCTGCTCCCCTCCGCCAGTCCCTCCACTGGCTACCTATAGCCCAGCGAATTGAGTTCAAGCTACTAACGCTGACATACAAAGCCATCCACAACCTGTCCCCTCCATATATCTCTGAACTAATCTCCCGCTACCTGCCCACACGTAATCTCAGATCCTCCAATGACCTCCTACTCCGCTCTGCTCTCATCCGCTCCTCACACAACCGTCTCCAAGATTTCTCTCGTGCATCCCCCATACTCTGGAACTCCTTACCACGACACAAGACTGACCCCCACAATCACAGGCTTCAAGAAGGCGCTGAAGACTCACCTATTCAGGAAGGCCTACAACCTCCAATAACACTATCACCGCACCGCCATCTGTACAGTCTCCCCCTCTCCTTCTGTCTCTACCCCCCTTCCCTCATAGATTGTAAGCCCTCGCGGGCAGGGCCCTCTACCCCACTGTGCCAGTCGGTCATTGTTAGTATCATATCTACCTGTATATTCTGTGTATTGTATGTAACCCCCAAATGTAAAGCACCATGGAATTAATGGTGCTATATAAATTAATAATAACTTGTTTGGTGCTCCCCAAATAGCATGTCTCCTCCGTCCCCAAAGCACACTTTTTGGGTTTGGCAGTCAGGTCGGCTGCTCTCAAAGAATCCACTACCGCTTGAACCTTGGCCAAATGACTCTCCCAGTCATTGCTGAAAATGATGATGTCATCCAGATACTCTGAGGCATATTTTCTTTGAGGTTTCAACACTATGTCCATTAACCGTTGGAATGTAGCTGGGGCCCCATGGAGCCTGAACGGTAACACGACATAGTGAAAAAGTCCCTCAGGGGTGATAAAGGCAGTCTTTTCTTTGGCGCTATCTGTCAGGGGTACCTGCTAATATCCCTTAGTGAGATCAAGCGTAGAGAAGTACCGGGCTCCTCCCAGCCTCTCAATAAGTTCATCTACCTGAGGTATGGGGTAGGCGTCAAACTTAGACACCTCATTTAGTTTCCTGTAGTCATTGCAGAAACGCAATGTCCTATCTGGTTTGGGAACTAGAACAATGGGACTGGCCCATTCACTTTTGGACTCCTCAATGACTCTCAATTTCAGCATTTTCTGCACCTCCCCTGAAATGGCTAGTCGGCGAGCCTCGGGGACCCAGTACAGCCTCATCCATACTTTCACATGGGGCTCAATAACAATATCATGTTTAATTAGGCATGTACGCCTGGGTTGCTCAGAGAACACATCTGTATTCCTAACTACTATCTCTTTGCATTCCTATTGCTGGCTTTTTGTGAGTGTCTCTGATATTCCTATCCCTGCTGCTACCTCTGTAGTCCCAACTACAGCCTGTGGGGATTTCACGGGAGACAGTTTAGCTGGAGACCTTTCTGTAAGCAGACTCTCTCTGCCGTTTCAAACTCAGTCAGATAGGCCTCTACGTCGTCCTCTGACGTCATCTTGGTCAGTATTTTACGGACCTCTTTTCTGGCATCCCGCTCTGGCTTTGCTGGGTCGTCCTTTTGCTAAGCAGCCAGCAACATGGACATCTGCTTGGCCAAAAGACGGTTGGTCTCCTGTTGCACTGCATTAGCTTCTGCATTTCTCTGCTGCAACAGCCTGTTAGCCTCTTCATGTCTCTGCTGCTGATTAGCCAGTACCAGCTGTTTCACAATCTCTTCCATAGCTGTGGCTTTCTATTTCAGCTTGTGTATGTCTCACTGCACTCATGCCTGCATCCGAAGCACCATATGTGGGGAATCGCTCAGGTAGATGCTTGTAGCAGTGCAGGAAACAGGGACACAGACACTGGATTGCACACAAGTTCAGGCTTTATTCACATGTTGCGCATATACTGCTTTTACAAAGCCACAGGATAAACAAAAAACAAACACCTTCCCGGCTGAGAAAACTAACTTAAACGTAAGGAGACTTTTCCCTGACTATACAGGAGACTGGCTACCAGTCTCCCACCTTGGCAACAACAACGGGTGGCACAGTACCTGCTTTGGAGGTCCGGTCTGGACAGTTCAACTCTTTCAGTGTGGTGCCACACTGCTAGTCTTCACACACAGACTATTAGGGCCTGATTAGTCAGCTGACCTCCCTGGTGTGAATCTTTACCATACACCCTTTAGGTGCCTGGCTGGAATGTACCTGTCTTTCCAGACCACACCCTTCACTCTCTCTCACTAGACATTGGAAAATCCCGAATCCCCCCTTTGGTACTGAGCTCCTGGCTCGCATTAAGTACGTACGGAGCCTCAAGTTCCTTACCGCCAGTCTTAACAACACGCTAGACGACATCCTCTCCATTTGGATTTCCTGAGTTGCCTATTGCGCCCAGCGGGACCTGTGACCTGGTTCTCCCCTTCCTTCTCTTCGTCTTCCCCCCCCCTCCTTTTCTTCTTCCTCTTTGTATTTGTCTTCTCCCCCCTACAAGTATTTTTGTTAATTGTATGGTTTGATGCGAGTTATGGGATTGGCCGTTTCTGTTTTTGGATTTGTTTTATCTCTTGTCATGTTAAAACCTTCAATAAAAATTACAGTTTAAAAGAAAAAAAGATATAAATATTCTTCTGCACCGTGAATGGTGATGTTTATTAGTTGTTTGCAGCGCCAGATTGTTTGTCTAACGTTTCTGGCAGATGCTAGACGGGTTGGCTCATCCACATCCAGCCCTCTCTCTCTCTGTCCACTTCATCTCTCAGTCCAGGAATGGACAGAAAGGCTATTCCAGGAGACTGGGAGAGTAGATCTGCCATGTAGTAGACACCAAGACTGACTCACAGTCTCATACTGATGCTGGTTGGCTCACAGATTAGAAAGGAGTTTTCTTGGCTCAAAATTGGGTTTAAAAGGAGGTTATATCACCTGGTAATGTCCCCTGAAAGTCCCCACATATTTTCTGCACAAAATGTCCAATACCGCTATCCTCTCAGGGTCTTTGCCACTCATTGGGATTGTTTTTGAATTGTGAATTACGTCAGTGGCATGTAGGACCTTCTCATTACATTTTCCAAATTTCCTGGTGCTGGCCCAGAAGCCAGCATAAGGAATCATTTACAAACCTCTGTCCCTACCCTTCTTCCCTCTTCACAAACTTTCCTTTCCATAACAAGGCCCCATTCCCACGGAGTAACGCGCCGCTTATTTAAACACGTGTCAGAGTCAGGCGCTTCAAAACAGATCCCATTGACTTCAATGGGTGCCGGCTTACGCGCGCTACACATTGAAATCAATGGGTTATAAAGCCTCCCATTGATTTCAATGTGTAGCGCGCATAAGCCGGCACCCATTGAAGTCAATGGGATCTGTTTTGAAGCGCCTCACTCTGACATATGTTTACGTGTCAGAATGAGCGGCGCGTTACTCCGTGGCAAGGGGGCCTTAGGGTATTTCTGGACTAATAATGTGGTCTCAGATGTTTTTTATTTTTGTATTTTCGTTTTTTGCTCCCTGTATTCCTAAAACCATAACTTTCTAATTTTCCCGTTTACATAGTGATATGAAGGCTTGTTTTTTGTGACAAGTTGTACATCAAAATGGTTCCGATGATTATTCTGTACAATGTATTAGGAAAAAATTCTGAATGAGGTGGAATTGAAGAAAAATAATTGAGTTGTAAGGATTGGAGTCAGGGTCAGGCAGTGCAAAGTGACACAGCTGGAAAGCAACACTGTGCAGCTAATGACAAAAGGGGTCGCAGGCCCTGCAGCTATAACTATGCTGTAATATCTGAGATGAGGCAGACCAATGCACTTCCTAATTGAAGTGCGCCTACCATGGCTCCTAACCTTCTATCCGGCGGCTAGGATAAGGGAAGAGGAGGCCCTGTAAGTCCTAGGGACTAGAGTCACGGGGTCACACCTAAACAGAAAGCACAGTGTCAATGCAATGCAAAACAAAAGACTAAACAGCATGGAACCAGGGAGGACCACAAGTCCCAGCAAGACACAGAAGAGAAGGCGAGGTCAGACGAGCAAGAGGTCGAGCCAAGAGATATAATATAGGTACCAAATCAAAAGACAAGGGATAGTCAAAAATACAAGCCGGGTAAATAAACCAAGAAAACAGACCGAATACAAACAGACAGGGAATCAGACTGAGCAGAGGAACCAGGAACCACAAAGTGAATGGCTGGCAAGGATCCATGCCTGGGTGGGGTTTAAATAGCAGCAGAGAACACACCTGATGGCTAACGACATGGAGACTGAAGGCAAGGAAAAGATTAACCCTTAATGACCTAAGAACACCCAATAGAACTCCTAACACGTCTCCCAGGGAGACGCCGCGCAGCAAGGAGACCGCGGCGACTCCGTATCCTGACAGTACCCTCCCTTTGAGGAGGGGCCTCCGGACCCTCAAGAGGACCCCCTGGCTTAGTAGGGCAAGAACGGAAAAACTTCTCCACCAATCTAGGAGCGTGAAGGTCTCTGGCTGCCACCCAAACATGCTCCTCTGGTCCATACCCCTTCCAATGTATGAGGAACTGAAGGGAATTCCGCACTCTGCGTGAATCAATGACCCGTTCCACCTCATACTCTAGTTCCCCCTGAACGATCACGGATTCGGGTGGGGAACGAGTGACCATTGCCGGAACATACTTTTTGAGTAGGGACTTATGAAAAACTGGGTGAATATGGAGGGACCTAGGAAGTGATAATTTGAATGACACAGGGTTGATTATTTCAGAAATGGGATATGGACCAATAAAACGCGGGGCAAACTTAGAAGATGGAACACGAAGTTGGAGATTTTTTGTGGATAACCAGACCTTGTCACCCACCGCAAAGTCAGGTCCAGGGCGGCACTTTCTGTTGGCGAAATTTACTTGATTAGCCTGGGCTTTTCTCAGTGATGCCAGGCTTTCAGCCCATACAGTACAGAGAGATTTAGCAACGTCCTCTACTGAGGAAAAGGCAAATTCATTGCCTGTTCCTGAGGAGAATCTGGGGTGAAAACCATAGTTAATATGGAAAGGAGACAACCGAGTCGAGGAGTTGACATGATTATTTAGTGCAAATTCAGCCATGGGCAAATATTCACTCCATTTATCTTGGCAATCAGACACAAAGCACCTCAAATATTGTTCTAAAGATTGATTCAATCTCTCTGTTTGACCGTTAGTCTCTGGGTGGAAGGCTGAGGAGAAAGAAAGAGAGACTCCCAACCTGTTACAAAAGGCTTTCCAAAACCTGGACACAAACTGTACGCCCCTGTCCGACACCACATTTGAAGGAATACCATGCAGACGTAAAATGTGACGGATAAACAGCCAGGCCAACAATTTAGCTGAAGGCAATTTTTTCAAGGCAATAAAGTGGGACATCTTAGAAAAACGATCTACTACAACCCAAATTACTGATTTCCCTTTAGAGGAAGGGAGATCAGTAATAAAATCCATGGAGATGTGTGACCAGGGTCTATTGGGTAGCGGGAGTGGATGTAAAAGACCCGCTGGAAGTTGATGGGGCACCTTAGATCTGGCACAGGTCTCGCAAGAATGAACAAACTTTTTTACATCCCGTTGCCAAGATGGCCACCAATACGTACGTGATAACAGATTCCCAGTACCAGTAATGCCTGGATGACCTGCCAGAACAGAGGAGTGGATCTCCTCTAAGAGCTCCAAGCGGAGGTGACTAGGGACAAACAATTTACCTGGTGGTAGCGCACTAGGGGCCGCATCCTGAGTGTTGAGAATACGGGTTTCAAGATCCGAGGTCAAAACTGCCACTACCACCCCAGGAGCAAGTATATTTTCAGGTTCCCCATCAGAACTACCACTAAGACCAAAAATTCTAGACAAGGCATCTGCCTTAGTATTCCTTGAGCCGGGACGATAGGTAATTACAAAGTGGAACCTAGTGAAAAATAGAGCCCACCTGGCTTGACGGGGATTTAACCTTTTTGCCTTGTCTAAATATAATAGGTTTTTGTGGTCAGTCAGTACAGTAATTTTATGTCTGGCCCCCTCCAGGAAGTGTCTCCACTCTTCAAAGGCCCACTTAATCGCCAGAAGCTCTCTATTGCCAATATCATAATTGGCCTCGGTAGTGGAGAACCTCCTGGAAAAGTAGGCGATAGGTTGGAGGTTGGTAAATGGTTCAGTGCCCTGAGACAGGACGGCTCCTACACCTACTTCTGAAGTGTCAACCTCTACAATAAAGGGTAATTCAGGATCAGGATGGACCAGGACTGGGGCAGAAGTAAAGAGTTGTTTTAAGGTGGCGAACGCTACCTCCGCCTCTGGTGTCCAGGAGGCAGGATCCGCCCCCTTTTTGGTCAAATCGGTGAGAGGTTTAACAATAGAAGAAAAATTTCGGATAAATTTTCGGTAATAGTTGGCGAAACCTAGAAACGTTTGCACTTCTTTTAAGGTAGTAGGTTTCTCCCATTCAAGTACTGCAGATACCTTTCTGGGATCCATACCAATGGTACCAGGAGTAAGGATGTATCCAAAAAAAAACCTATCTCCTGGACTCCAAATTGACACTTGGATAACTTAGCACAGAGGTGGTTTTGACGTAGCCTAAGAAGAACCTCTTTTACATGTTGCTGATGTGACTCCCAGTCCGGTGAGAATATGAGGATGTCATCTAAATAAATTACTAGATATCTACCTAACAGATCCCTAAAAATGTAATTCACAAAACGTTGAATTACCGCCGGAGCATTGCTCAAACCAAAAGGCATAACTAGGTATTCAAAATGACCTTCAGGGGTATTAAATGCGGTTTTCCACTTATCCCCATCTCTTATCCGAATCAAGTTGTAAGCTCTGCGGAGGTCAATTTTAGAAAACCACCGAGCCCCCACCACCTGGTTAAAAAAATCCGGGATGAGTGGCAGAGGATGTTGGTCTTTGACCGTAATCTTATTCAACTCCCTGTAGTCAATACAAGGTCGGAGGCCACCATCTTTTTTTTCAACGAAGAAAAACCCCGCCCCCACAGCAGAAACTGAAGGTCGGATATGTCCTTTAGATAGGCTCTCTTTAATGTACTGGCTCTGGAGCTGAAAGGTTAAAAATGCGACCTTTGGGTAGTTTAGCTCCAGGAACCAAATCAATTGCGCAGTCATAAGGTCGATGTGGAGGCAAGGCCTCCGCATTGAGCTCGTCAAAGACGTCTTTGAACTCAGTAATAAATTCCGGAATTTTGATATCATTTTTGATAGTACAAACAGTATTAATATGAGAAGTACAGGAATCTCCCCATCTAACCAACTCTGAAGTTTCCCAATTAAACACTGGATTATGTACACGCAACCAGGGTAAACCAAGAATAACGTCTGCAGCCAGTTTTTTCATAACAAAAAATGACACTTTTTCAACATGTAAACTGCCGACAAAAAACTGCACCTCAGCAGTACGGGCTAAGATTTTCCTTTCAGACAAAGGGGTTAGATCTGCTCCAGATACCTGAAATGGGTATTTCAAGGGAATTAATTCAATTACTAGAGCTTGTGCCACCACTTTATGGATGAAGTTCATGGCGGCACCTGAATCCACCATCGCCTGACATGCAAAAGTTTTATTACCATTAACAAGAATAGCAGGGAGTAAACATTTCTCAATATTATTAGGAGGTACCTGTGTGCCTGAGTGACCCTCCCGGCAATCACTCAGGCATTGGCGTTTTCCCGGCGGTGGTTTAGGTCTGGTTGGACAGTTTCTCAGGATATGTCCAGGTTTGCCGCAATACAGACACAGAGCGTTTTCTAGGCGATACTTTCTCCTGGAGGCGGTTGTGGACCCCAATATCATCGGTTCTTCTTCAGGTATAGGACTAGAGGTAGGGACAGCAGAAGGAGGTATAGGTTCCGAAAGGACAGACCAGGATTTAGCTGAGGACCCAGGTTTGCTTAATTTCTCTCTACGCCTTTCCCTAAGCCTCCTATCAATAGAAATAGCCAAGGACATAAAGTCTCCTAGATTTTCAGGGACTGGATGACTTACTAGAGCATCTTTTACAGAATCAGATAAGCCTTGTCTAAAAAGGGTTAACAAAGGTCTGTCTGTCCACCCTGACTGAGAGCTCCACTGACGAAACTCCGTAGAATAGTCTTCGGCAGTTCTAACTCCCTGCTGAATAGACAACAGATGGGACTCGGCCAAGGCAACTCTATTAGGGTCATCATAATCTGACCTAATGTTTGAAAAAATTTACTTAATGAATTCCATTCAGGAGCTCCAGCAGGTAGAGCCAAGGCCCAGTCTTGTGGTGACCCTCGTAGAAGGGACACCACCAGTGCCACCTGCTCTGCTTCAGAAGAAAGGAAATTAAAACAGAAAAATAAACGGCAAGATTCCCGAAATGTTTGGAATCTGTCTGGTTTACCATCAAAACAGTCAGGCAAGAGCATTTTAGGATCCTGACGGGTATTCAATATGGGAAAAACTGGTGTTTGAATAGAAGAACCAGCCGCGGCTGATGCTGGATCAGGCAAAGCCTCCAGACGCTGCGAGACTTGGTTAATTAACCCAGCCATGCCCTGCACCTGCCTTGACAGTTCGTCCAGGCGGTCAGTTACAGAGTGTTCGGCATCCACACTAAACCGCCGGGCGGCCTGTCTAGGGTAAGGGCCAGCCATTATGTAAGGATTGGAGTCAGGGTCAGGCAGTGCAAAGTGACACAGCTGGGAAAGCAACACTGTGCAACTAATGACAAAAGGGGTCGCAGGCCCTGCAGCTATAACTATGCTGTAATATCTGAGATGAGGCAGACCAATGCACTTCCTAATTGAAGTGCGCCTACCACGGCTCCTAACCTTCTATCCGGCGGCTAGGATAAGGGGAGAGGAGGCCCTGAAAGTCCTAGGGACTAGAGTCACGGGGTCACACCTAAATAGAAAGCACAGTGTAAATGCAATGCAAAACAAAAGACTAAACAGCATGGAACCAGGGAGGACCACAAGTCCCAGCAAGACACAGAAGAGAAGGCAAGGTCAGACGAGCAAGAGGTCAAGCCACGAGATATAATAAAAGGTGCCAAATCAAAAGACAAGGGATAGTCAAAAATACAAGCCGGGTCTAAAAACCAAGAAACATATGGAATACAAACAGACAGGGAATAAGACTGAGCAGGGGGACCAGGAAACCCAAAGTGAATGGCTGGCAAGGATCCATGCCTGGGTGGGGATTAAATAGCAGCAGAAAAACACACCTGATGGCTAATGACATGGAGACTGAAAGCAAGGAAAAGATTAACCCTTAATGACCTAAGCACACCCAATAGAACTCCTAACACGTCTCCCAGGGAGACGCCACGCAGCAAGGAGACCGCGGCGACTCCGTATCCTGACAGTACGTTTACAGGGTATTGTGTAGCTAGTCTGCAAGATAGGCTATGATACAGTATCTCCGGGCATCATGGATTCCAGATCTCTACACATGCATGCCCAACCGTTTCTTTATATTTACAGGAAGGGTAAAAAAGACATAGAGTCATTTAATCCCCTAGGTTTCATGGATTTAAAACGGAATATCCATTGTGTTTCTTTTTTCAGTATAAGTCCATCCCAATCCCCTCGTCGTATTGATCTAGGGACCCTCTCAACACCTTGAAATTTAATGGAGAAGGGGTCTCCAGCATGACACAGCCAAACATGTTTTGCAATAGGGGTATCCCGATGGTGTACGATGTCACTTACATGATCCAGTATGCGCCGGCGAAATTCTCGCTTAGTCTTGCCAATGTAATTCAAATTGCATGAGCAAGTTGTGGCATATACAATGCCCTCACTGCGGCAGTTGATGAATTGTCTTATTTTAAACACTTTTCCAGTGGCATGTGCCTCAATCTCTGTGCATTTTCTTACATAGGCACAGGCACGACATGACCCACATTTATATGTGCCTGTCACCTGTGTTCTATTCAACCACGTTCCCTCTGGTGGTATTGGCGCAAGGTGACTATGTGTTACCACATCCGTCAAATTCCTACCCCTCCTAAAGGTTATCGAGGGCATTGGGATACAGGATACAGGAAAATATGGTGTGGAGATGAGGGGTTGTGTTTTTCAGAGAATTTTATAGCGATCTAATTTGATCCACCGATATAACATAGTACAGTGGTCTGAACTTAGCATAGTAGAGGATTATATGCCCCCTATATATTTAGGAGGAGATTCCATCAGATAACTTGGTACACGGGGAGCTTTGCATCCCTTTGGGGCTAGATATAGTGGTGGGAGAGATTGAGGAAGCCCCGTGTGAGAAAGATTTGTATAGAGAAGAACAATGTATCCAAATATGTTCACTACGTATATGGATGAATGAGGGGGATGTGATAGGCACAGCGGAGCCCCGTACGAACAACTTAGGGGGTATATCCCCCTTCACGAAGGGATAAGACACTGACTGGTTAATAAATGGAGGTCACCTGAACATAGATGCAGGACCTCTAACTCTGAATTCCCCTATGATGCATTCACCAGATCCCCGATACTCACCTTTCTATCCCAGCGCCGAGTGTCCGGTTATGTATGTATAATAGAACGGTCTAGATCTGCACTAAGTACTCGCACATGCGCGAGATCACATACTCGGCCTTACACGGCAAATGGGCACGCCCAGGAGAGGGGCAGGGATTCTCCGCAGACAGGGATTGGTCCGCGGAGACCCTGGGCGTCGGCATGAGTGGGCAGAGACTCGGGCGCAGAGACAATATAACGCCGGAGGCATGTAGTGAGCAGCGTCGATCCTTATAAGTAGCGGGACCAACCTCCGTGGTCTCGTGAACTGCGGTTTTCACCGCATTATCTCATCAATATTTAGGGACTATATCCTCCTGATGAACTTGACCAGGGAAACGCGTTGAGGAGAGGACAGTAACAGCACAAGAGAGTCAAAGCTAGACCAGTGAGGGCATATTGTAGTGGCAACCTCAGCCTCTAGGGATTGACGGAGCTGGGGCAAACAGCTGATTAGACTCATTGTGCTTTCCTCATAGCCAGCTTATGTTATATTGGTCATCTCTAGGTGCTGTCCTATTATTTTAAACATAAGTGGGTGGATGTTATATGAATACTGGGGAGCCTGAAGGGGTTACAGGGGATTACATTTTATTGAGGAGGAGCAGTAATTCTAGTTAACTGTTTATGAACCCCGGTCATCTCTAGTATATTCCCAACTTTGAACACTCCACCTTGTGGTTAATATTTGAACCTTATAGGGATCCATGTTTTTAATTATTGTGAATAAAAGTTATGTTTTATGTTATAGTAAGGACAGTCAGTGTATATTTTTATATTTTTGTATTTATAATAAAACAATAGGAAATTTGATGGAAGTTTTGGGGAAAAAAATCGCAATTTTCAAAGTGTGAACTGCTCTACTTTTCAAACAGTTATACCCCCCAAATACATCAATAAATATTATCTACCATATCTGCTTTATATTAGCATCACCTTTTAATTGTCCTTTAATTTATTTTGGATGCGTTGGGAGTTACAAAGCTTACAAGTGTAGATGTAGTTTTCCAGATTATCAAGAAAATGTCCTAAACCCATTTGTTAGCGACCACTTCAGTTCTAAAGGGTGATTATAAAGGCATCTATATTAGAAACCTCCTAGAAATCACCACATTTTCAAAACTGCACCCCTTTAAAGGGGTTGGCCACTTTCAGACCAATATTGAGAAACAAATGTTGCTGTTTGTACAATGAAAAGATATACAATTTTCCAATATACTCTATATACTGTATCAATTCCTCACAGTTTCCTAGATCTCTGCTTGCTGTCATTCACTCTCTTACTTCTGGGGGATAAAAGTCTGACCATGGTCATGTGATTTACAGTCCATGGTCATGTGATTTACAGTCCATGGTCATGTGATGTACACACAGGTGAAAAGCTGATTACCAGGCAGATACCTGATTACTGTGCTGTGACTATAACGAGCGGCATCTGTGTACATCACATGACAATGGACCGTAAATCACATGACCATGGTCAGAGTTTTATGCTCTAGAAGTAACAGAATGAATGACAACAAGCAGAGATCTAGAAAACCGTGAGGAATAGATACAGAAAGAATATTGGAAAAATTGTACAACGTTTTATTATACAAATCATAACATTTGTCTCTCAATATTGGTCTGAAAGTGGCCAACCCCATTAAGTACTTCACAGTAATTAAAACAATATGGAGGTGAAATCTAAACATTTAATTTTATTTCCATAATACATTCATTTAACCCTAAATTAACACATTCATAAGGAGTTAAAGGAGAAAATGCATGTCACATTTTGTTATATAACTTTTCCTGTTCAGAGAAATTCCCCACACATGGATGTAAACTGATATCTGGGCACACAGCAGTGCACGGAACGGACAGAGCGTCACTGGGTATTTAACAAGCAGATTTAGCTGAACTCGTGTTTGGGTACCATGTCTCATTTGCAGAGTCCCTAGAGTACGAACACAATTGAAAAGCTTCAAAACTGAGACCATTTTGGAAACTACAACCCTTGTAGAATTCATCAAGGTGTATAGAGAGCAATTTGACCCCACAGTTGTTTCACAGGTTTTATTACCATTGGGACGTCTAAATTAAAAACTTACTAAAGTGTCACTTTATCCCCAAAATTTTCATTTTTGCAAGGAGAAAATTCAGCGGTCTGAATGTGAGCGGCGGTCCTGTCGGCGGTCAGAACGCACACCGTCTTTTTTAGTAGCGGATGTTACCGCTTTCTCTTTCTGAGGAATGTTATTTGACCCCTGATGAATCTCCTAACGTAGAGGAAACGCATAGGGTCCTTCCTTAAGCTAGTGGTGGTCTTGCTTTTCCTGGTACTGCCTCTGTAAATACCTGGTCTTGGAGACCATTACCCTCTCTGTTGGTGTGGCATTAGGCCAGTAACCTCAGAGGGGGGTGTGTTGGATCCTTGAGCCTGCTGTAGGTGTTCTATGCGATAAGCAGTATTTGGAGCAGAGCCACTTATTGTTAACCAGGGAGTGAGGGTTTTTCCCAAGTGAAGTAAACCATTTTACCCTATATACAAAACAAAGTTTCACCACAGCCACCGCAATCATTGATTTTATATATATTCATTCAGGTGCACGAATCTGCCCTCCGGGTCGGGTAATAGAATAGTATTCACAAGAGAAAAAGAGATCCAGCACCAAAATTTGTTTTTGTTGAATTTAAAACATGTATTTTAATTATTAATTTCTAAAAAACATTGCGTTAACACCAAAGTGCTTAGAGAATATATAAAAAATAAATTGTATAATTCATACCAGTCCACGAAGACAAAAAAACATCAGACAAGACCTACATCAAACATGGCTGCCGCTGACGCGTTTCGAGGTAGTGTTACCTCTTAGTCATAGCGATAGCAAACTGAACATAAACCCCCATTATATACCTGAAACAGTCTGAGCATAATTAGACGAAAATATGCAACACATGAAACCACAATTAGACATTGAATACAAAAAACTTTAACATAAGTGTGAACACTGGACTGAAATGAACATATAAGTAAATAAATCCGATCATATAAATAAACTCTATATACATAAGAGATTCATGAATAGCGAAGTTAGCATGTATTGTAAAGAATATTAGCAAAGGCTTACCGTAGCGAAAGGGAGTTATCATCACATAATGGGTAGCCCCCGTGAACAGGAAAACTTCAAGGTAAGTGTATCAAAAAAATCCCATGGAGTTATGTCCCCGTTCACATGTCAAAGAATTCCAATCTAAGGAACACATATAGCCGCACCATGCGGATGAAAGCTGCAGATGAAAGCAGCCCCCGTGAACAGGAAAACTTCAAGGTAAGTGTATCAAAAAAATCCCATAGAGTTATGTCCCCGTTCACATGTCAAAGAATTCCAATCTAAGGAACACATATAGCCGCACCATGCGGATGAAAGCTGCAACCCGGAAGTGGAGATTCAGTAGCAGAGACCCGATCACGTGATGTAACACGTGATGGAAAACACTAGTTTACAATGCGTTGCCAGGACCACGGATACAATAGGTAAGTGTGCGATATGTTACATAATGTCAATTGCTGTACTATGCAATATTATCTTTGTCAAAAGACATAATAGCTGTTATATAAATAAGGTGAAACTACTTAAAGGTTATAAAAACCATGTATCCCCAATGCGAATAAGGGGACAATGAACCTTAGTCTAACCCTATGGACTGGAGATGTTACCCAAGAGGATAACTGGAGCTGATATATGAAAAAACACAATGTTGAAAAATATGTGTACCATAAATGTAAACGAGCAATCTAATAAAAATATATAAGATCGGTCTTAAAATTAAGGCCATCCGGATACCGAGTAATTAGCTCGAATATCCAGAATGCCTCACGTTTACGTAGTTTTCTGCTCCAGTCACCTCCCCTGACTGGCCTGTCCACTTTCTTTATGGCAAAAAATTGAAAAGAAACTGTACTGCCACCATGTACCTGGACAAAATGTCGGGAAGCTCCCGACATATTGACCGACAAATCTTTCGCACAGTCTCTCAAATGTTTTGAAATACGTGTTCTAAGATACCTGGTGGTACAACCCACGTAATATACATCACATAGTGAGCACCAGATTAAATAAATCACATATCTGGAGCTACAGTTCAGATGACTTTTAATGCGATATTGTTTGCCATTTTTCTTGTTGTTGAAATTAGATGTGTTGTGTGCATATTTGCAAACTGAACATCTTGTGGTGCCACATTTATGGAAGCCTTGGTATGTCAGCCATGATTTTCTGACATTACCATGATCATCCTTGAGCATACTGGGAGATAACATGTTGCCTAGTGTTTTTCCTCTTCGAGAAATAAAACGGCACCCTGGATCAAGGATTTTGGATGTTGCATCATCCTGTAATAATGTGGGAATGTGTTTTTTAATGATGTTAATGATTTGATTATAATTTGCACTGTAATTTGTACAAAAATAAACATTATTATTATCCTTGTTTGACTGGATCTTCATTGTTTTATCTGTAGAATCCAATAAAAGTACAGATCTGTCCTTTTGAGTAACTAATTTGTCCGCTCTCTGGAGAGACCAATGGGGATATCCCCTTGATCTTAGTCTGTCTCCAGAGAAATTAGTTACTCAAAAGGACAGATCTGTACTTTTATTGGATTCTACAGATAAAACAATGAAGATCCAGTCAAACAAGGATAATAATAATGTTTATTTTTGTACAAATTACAGTGCAAATTATAATCAAATCATTAACATCATTAAAAAACACATTCCCACATTATTACAGGATGATGCAACATCCAAAATCCTTGATCCAGGGTGCCGTTTTATTTCTCGAAGAGGAAAAACACTAGGCAACATGTTATCTCCCAGTATGCTCAAGGATGATCATGGTAATGTCAGAAAATCATGGCTGACATACCAAGGCTTCCATAAATGTGGCACCACAAGATGTTCAGTTTGCAAATATGCACACAACACATCTAATTTCAACAACAAGAAAAATGGCAAACAATATCGCATTAAAAGTCATCTGAACTGTAGCTCCAGATATGTGATTTATTTAATCTGGTGCTCACTATTTGATGTATATTACGTGGGTTGTACCACCAGGTATCTTAGAACACGTATTTCAGAACATTTGAGAGACTGTGCGAAAGATTTGTCGGTCAATATGTCGGGAGCTTCCCGACATTTTGTCCAGGTACATGGTGGCAGTACAGTTTCTTTTCAATTTTTTGCCATAGAGAAAGTGGACAGGCCAGTCAGGGGAGGTGACTGGAGCAGAAAACTACGTAAACGTGAGGCATTCTGGATATTCGAGCTAATTACTCGGTATCCGGGTGGCCTTAATTTTAAGACCGATCTTATATATTTTTATTAGATTGCTCGTTTACATTTATGGTACACATATTTTTCAACATTGTGTTTTTTCATATATCAGCTCCAGTTATCCTCTTGGGTAACATCTCCAGTCCATAGGGTTAGACTAAGGTTCATTGTCCCCTTATTCGCATTGGGGATACATGGTTTTTATAACCTTTAAGTAGTTTCACCTTATTTATATAACAGCTATTATGTCTTTTGACAAAGATTATATTGCATAGTACAGCAATTGATATTATGTAACATATCGCACACTTACCTATTGTATCCGTGGTCCTGGCAACGCATTGTAAACTAGTGTTTTCCATCATGTGTTACATCACGTGATCGGGTCTCTGCTACTGAATCTCCACTTCCGGGTTGCAGCTTTCATCCGCATGGTGCGGCTATATGTGTTCCTTAGATTGGAATTCTTTGACATGTAAACGGGGACATAACTCTATGGGATTTTTTTGATACACTTACCTTGAAGTTTTCCTGTTCACGGGGGCTGCTTTCATCTGCAGCTTTCATCCGCATGGTGCGGCTATATGTGTTCCTTAGATTGGAATTCTTTGGCATGTGAACGGGGACATAACTCCATGGGATTTTTTTGATACACTTACCTTGAAGTTTTTCTGTTCACGGGGGCTACCCATTATGTGATGATAACTCCCTTTCGCTACGGTAAGCCTTTGCTAATATTCTTTACAATACATGCTAACTTCGCTATTCATGAATCTCTTATGTATATAGAGTTTATTTATATGATCGGATTTATTTACTTATATGTTCATTTCAGTCCAGTGTTCACACTTATGTTAAAGTTTTTTGTATTCAATGTCTAATTGTGGTTTCATGTGTTGCATATTTTCGTCTAATTATGCTCAGACTGTTTCAGGTATATAATGGGGGTTTATGTTCAGTTTGCTATCGCTATGACTAAGAGGTAACACTACCTCGAAACGCGTCAGCTGCAGCCATGTTTGATGTAGGTCTTGTCTGATGTTTTTTTGTCTTCGTGGACTGGTATGAATTATACAATTTATTTTTTATATATTCTCTAAGCACTTTGGTGTTAACGCAATGTTTTTTAGAAATTAATAATTAAAATACATGTTTTAAATTCAACAAAAACAAATTTTGGTGCTGGATCTCTTTTTCTCTTGTGAATACCATTTTACCCTATCCCTTTTTATTTATGTCACAAATCATATAAACTGAGCACGGTGTGGAATATTTATGCTCTAATATTTTAATGAGCCTAATAAAAGTTATATTTTAGTTGTTCTATGAGCGGATAGTGTCCTCCACTTTATAGTAGGGAATTTGGTGTGTGCAATGTACTCCGCACCGCTTACATATTCCCTCTTCGCCATCCGCTGTGCAGTCACGTCTGGGATACTAATACTTACTACACCCCCTGATAAATTCTTTGAGGGTTGCAGTTTTCAAACTGGGGTCACTCCTTTGGGGAATCGACTTTTCTGGTACCTTACAGGCTCTACAAACATGACATGGCGTTCAGATACCAAACATCTGAATCTGTACTCCAAAAGCCTCATCGCGCTCCTTCCCTTCTGTGCCCTGCTGTGCGCCCAAACTGCAGTTTATGCCACATGTATGACACTGGTGTACCCGGGATAACGGACGTAATGTCATATGTGGGTATAAACTGATATTACGGCACAGCCAGACACAAAAGGGAAGAAGGGTTATTTGGTTTTTGGAGCACAGACTTAGACAGTTTGGTTTTTCGATGGCATGACACTTTTTGCAGAGACCCTAAAATTGCCCCTATAAAATGGGGTCACTTCTTGGGGAATTCCAGTTTATTGGCACCTCCAGGGCTCTGCAAAACAACATGGACCCCAGGAAGTCCCTCTAAATCTGTATCACAAAAGCTAAAAAGCGCAGTACTCCTTCCCTTCTGAGCCCTGCTGTGTGTCCAAGCAGCAGTTTATACCCACATATATAATTTTTTGCCCCTTGGGATGGCCCACTTAATAGTTTTAGGAGTGCAGGTCTCTGACAACACAAAGTGGGTGCAACGTATTGGGCACCGAAATGGCACATTTCTTTAAAAATTTCAATTTTCTATTTTTGGGAAGCATTTTTAGTCTCAAAATCATAATACCCCTTGATACATTCCTTGACGGGTGTAGTTTCTAAAATGGGGTTACCTTTGAGGGGTTTCCATTGTATTGATACTTTAGGGGCTCTGCAAATGCGACATGGCACCTCCAAACTATTCCAGCAACATCTGCCCACCAAAAGCCAAATAGTGCTCTTTCCATTCTAAGCCCCACCATGTACCCATACAGCAGATTATGGCCACATATGGGGTATTGCCATGTTCAGGAGAAATTGTGTAACAAACTGTGGGGGGCTTTTAATTCTTTAACTACTTGCAAACATTTAAAATATGGCGCTAAATGGACGATTTATTGGAAAAAAATAATTTTTCATTTTTACGTCCCAAGAATTTTTTTTTCCTTTTTCATGTAGATTGAGCTGCAGATCATCCGGGCTCACAACATTCTCTGCTAAATAAAATGGAAAACTTTGATGAAGTTGGACCAGTCCATCCCAAAAAGGTTCAAGTATAAAAATTATTAATTTTAATATCTTTGGCAATGTGAGTCTGGAGAGCTGGATGTCATTGCCTATTTACAGAATATGATGGAGATGTATGAATAATAATATCACATAGTCACGAATCCAGGAGCACTATAGTTACACTCTTGCTATGTTCACATCTGTGTTCAGGGTTTCTACTTGTAGTTCCATCATTTTTCTGGCAAGAATAATGGCACCATGCAGCACTAATCTTGCGCTAAAAATGGCAGAAACCTAATGGACCCCTGGTGCATCGCGTTTCAAGTCAGTGGGCGCAGTGGCACAAGTAAAGTCTTGTAGGTCCGAGTGCAAACTGTTTTACGGGGCCCCCCACCCCCTCCCTACAGTGAATTCTAGATAGTGACAGTTACAGATGCTGCAGCGATATCTCAGACACTTAAAAGAGATACAGATTTAGTACCCACAACTTCAGTAATCAATAATATGGTGAGTGAGCAGCGAAGCGCCTGGGTTGTGAACATTACCCAGACAGTACAACATGCTTCACAGTGGCCTACACCCAGTATAATATGTTCCACAGTCACCCCACACATTATTAAATGCTTCACAGTGGCCCCCAAACAGTATCATATGCTTCATTATAGCCCCCACACAGCATTATATGCTCTGCAGTGACCCACACATTAATATATGCTCCGCAGTGGCCCCACATAGTAGTATATGCTCCGCAGTGGCCCCCACACAGTAATATATGCTCTGCAGTGGCCCCCACACAGTATTATATACTCAGCAGTAGACAGCACACAGTATTAAATGCTGTGCAGTAGCCACCACGCCTGTGATTGGGCCTCAGTGGTCATATGGTACGCAATGATGTCATTATGTGTGAGCTCAGTCACCTGCGGAAAGTGCCGAGAGAGGATTCAGAGTCCAGGAGAGCTGAGTATAAGTATGTATTTAATTTTAGTCACCTCCCCTGGGTTGACACCTATTGGAAAGGGGCCCGGTGATAGCCTGCCGGGCCCCTTTCCATTACCAAAATGTATAATAGTCAGGTAACCAGGCTTTACCCGACCTCTATCATGGTGGTCTGGGGCCCCGGCCATTTGTCTGAACATACATTCGGTCATAGCGGTCGTGAAGTGACGTCATTTACTGGGATAAAAAGTTGCCTATGTTTTAATCGGGATTCCAGTCTAGACATGTGGCAAATTTCAGGCAAATCCACTAGGATAGGATTATACTTACCATATCTATATCATTTTTAACTGGCACAATGGCATTTTACACTAATGTGAGCCTTCATGTATTTATACCTCACAGTGTAATAAAATGTTGACCTAGGCAAAGCTGAGGCCCAAAACATCTAAAGATAAATGTTCAAGATATACATAGTCCATGTCACATATGACAATATAATGTATTGTGTTTCCATCACCCCATTCATTCAATAAATGGGATCCGCAGAAGCACGGCCACATAACCAGACAGGAATAGGACCTTTCCTGAGTTTTGCAGCCTGGACTGTCGGCCCACACACTGATCTGTGTAATACATGGGAAGATGTGTTATCTGGGACATACATGGATAGCACATTGAACAAGTGAGGGGCCTTATTCACACAACAGTGGAAATTGGCTGCGTTAAATTAAACTTATGTAAATTCACACAACCTGTTTTTTACAGCCCAGTCTAACAAATCATCAATTAATTGGTCATGTTCTATATTTACCTGTAATCTGTCAAAACGGATGCTCCTCAGAGTGAATCTAACAGCATTGACTGTTCAGGAATGGTAAGGGACAGAGAAAAAACGCCAACTGTGCCAGAATCAGCTGAGCATTGCCTATTAAAGGTGCAAAGAACTGGAGATGGTGGAGGTGGTGAAAGGTTCCCTCGTTGTGGAAAAGCTGCTTTTTGTAGATGTTGCTGCATTTTTATAGAGCCAAAACCAGAAGTGAATTTAGCAAAATGGAAAAATCTAAGTGTTTCCTTTATATTAACCATTCCTTTTCAAACCACTTGGGCTCAGAAAGTGCAGCAACACAGTACACTCTTGACATTGCGGAGTTACTCTCCGGGTTTTCTGCCCCTCATATACCTATATGAAAAGTGCTTTTCTGCAATGTGTGGATGTGATTAGCCAGAATCCCATCCATTTTGCGAGTACTGTAAATCCCAGTGTTTTTGCAACGTGGGGCTTCAAGGAGTTTTCCAGATTGAAAATCTCCTGAAAGGGGGCGCAGTGAGGGCAGGTCTATCGGCCCCATCAAATGTGTCATCATTTACCTCAGTATTCAAGCGTAAATGATGCAAGAAATTTATAACGGAAAGGAGCTCATGTAGATTTCTGTATTGGCCCATAGAACCCAGAGGATGAGACTAATATATAGGAACCTTATCATAAATTAGGTGCAAACTCTGATACGATGGGGACTATAAAGACCAGCATGGAAAAGGCCAGTCTGGATTAGTTCCTATATATTAATCACGGACATGATACAATTGCTAGTGTATTCAATTTAGGATTAGATTAACTATATAAAGATTAAATTCTAGTATGTTCCATCCACACCTTGTGGGAAAAATATGCACAGCGACCACGCTGCCATTTGCAGAACCATTGCAGAGACCTCTGCGAACTTTCTGTGAAAAGCGCTGTGGGATGCTACGGTGAGCCTTAACCACTTCTGGACCGCCCATAGACTATATACGTCCGGGAAGTGGTTGCCTTGTTCTGACAGGACGTGTCGGTACATCCTGTCAGAACACAGCATCTGCACAAGATCGTGCAGCTGCTTTTACTGGGAGCCAGCTGTAACTTCAGTCGGAGCTCCCACAGAGATTGCAGGGAAGGTTTATTACCGTCCGATCGCTGTATATACAGCACTCAATGAGCGCTGTATACACTGCTATGGACGCCGCCATGATGCGGCCACCCTCTGACCCGGCGGTCACGTGATCTGCCGGGCTCAGTGTCTTACAAGAGCTCCTGGGTCCTACAGGACCCAGATCAGCTCTGTATACAGTATATACAACATGTAGGAGGCTGTATTCCTCCTGCAACTGAGGCTAAATGTACCAGCCCCAGTTGCAGGGGAAATCAGCCTTCAATACAAAAAAAAGTGATCAGATGTCCCCAAAGGTCTCTTATGACCTTATGGGAACACCATCTGAAAAAAAAAAAAAAAAAAAAAATGAAAAAATTAATAAAGTTTAAAATAGTTTTTTAAATAAAATAATTTAAAAAAATAGGTAAAATAATAAGTAAAATAATAAGTAAAATAATACCCAATAAAACGCAGTTATTGAAGATTATAGCCCCACCCTCGACAACACCATACAAAATAAAAATTACCATAACGGAGAAGAAAAACCATTTTATAAAGTTTTTCAGTGACACTTTGTGTTATTATACTAAAGAAAAAAAAAAAAGAAGTGAAAAACAGACACAATTTCCCTCCTATTTTGTTTATATTTTCCTGGATATAAAAAAAAATTAAAACACGTTAGAAAATAATAACAACATAAAAATAAAGCCCTATGTGACCCTGAAAAAAGACGCAAAAATTAGTTTAATGAGATGTATGATAAAAATGTCACAGCCCTCTAAACCGCACATACAAAATAAACCTAAAATGTGTCTGGTCCTGGACCACAAATTGGCCCGGTACTGAAGTGGTTAAAAAGCCTTTTCAAAGAGTTTAAGAGTAGAGATGAGCGTGTAGTATTTGATAGAATACCTCCCTTTTCATAATTATTGGTTTACTCGATCGAATACCACGTGGTAAACATTCGAATCCCGTCCCATCCCTGGCGCAGGTGGTGTTTTAATTACAACAAAAACTAGGCAGGGGAGGTATTCGAATATGAACTGCAGCGCTGCGCGTGTTCCCATCTACTGACAACTTCCAGCTGCTAGAACAGATGATCTGTGCTGGTCCAGGTATCAAACCCCGATAGGTCACATACTGATGACATATCTTGTCAGAAACCTATAAAATATAAAGTGCAATACACTATGACCATACTATGCAACAGCAACACCATGTAGAATACAGGTAACATTAAAACATGCAATAAAAAGGTTATACAAGATCAGACAATGATCTAAAGAGAATGTTACTACCATAACCGAATATAATACCACAGTATAAAATAACCGCAGTGCACTTTTTGATTCCCCTATATATAGATAGGTAATGTGTAAGGATATCTCATCCATTAAAGAGGACCTTTCACCTCCTGGGGCACATGCGGTTTTATATACCGCTAGAAAGCTGACTGTGCGCTGAATTGACTGTCCATAGACGAGTACTGGAAGGGAGGCGTTCCTCACCGCTCTCACAGTACAGCACTATAGGCACTGCTGTGAGGAACTGACTGTCAGGAACACCCTTCTGAGGGAGAAGAGCTACGGTACCGACACTGATAGCTCTTCACCCGGGGAACAGAACGGGAAAGCCAACTGTCGGCTTTCTAGTGGTATATAAAACCGCATGTGCCCCAGGTGGTGAAAGGTCCTCTTTCATTTCCTTCATTGTCTTTATGTAATACTTCTCTATTCTAAAGCTGGCCATACACTTGAGATTTTTACCTGCAGATCATTGGCAGATCCAGATTATTTTAGTAGCATCTCCTGATAATCTTATGTGTATGACCACCACAGACATCGGATTTTTGGCAAATTTTACTAGATGTAGCTAGATCTGCTAATGGTCTGCTCATATTGCAATATTTGCATATCTGCAAATATTTTCAGATGTTTTATTGTGTGATGTGTGACCTATACTATATCACTTCTTCCTATTATTTATCTGTCTCTAGAAGGATAAAAAAGAAACATTAATTCTATTTTTCTGACATTTTCTATTCCGCTGTGTAGTGTTGAGATTGAGTTTTTTGTTGGCTTTGCAAAGAGATCTATCACTTACATAGAGATGACATGATTGTATACAATGCAAGAATATAAAGTATTCAAAGAAAGTGGAAAAATACCTGGAAACCTTCTTTCCTCCCTAATTGTATGGATAGAGACCCAAATTTTAAGCTAAAGAAACATTAGTATGCGCTCATCACAATCCCTGACTTGATAGCTGCGTTAAGCAGGGTACCATACTGAACAGGACCGAGCACCAGGAACAGGTGTTCCAAATTTAACTTTATGTCAACTGCAGTGTACACTGTATGGCAAGTAGACCCCTTGCTTCTGACCCGTATGGGACAGGTATATTGGGCACACAAAACAATGTATACAAGCGTAGTGTATTGCAAGTATACGCGCTATCTATTTTGAGCGTATTTTAACTACGCTCTATACTCTATATCAAGTTGGTCCCTTGCTTCACACCCATATGGGGTACGCATATTGGGCGCTCAAAACAAGGTATACAAACGTAGTGTATTGCAAGTACACCCGCAATCTATTTTTAGTGTATGAGATTCACATACGCTAAAAATAGTTTGCGTCTACACTTGCAATACACTACGCTTGTATACATTGTTTTGTGCGCCCAATATACCTATCCCATATGGGTCTGAAGCAATGGGTCTACTTGACATACAGTATAGAGCGTACTTCAAATACGCTCAAAATAGATAGCGTGTATACTTGCAATACAGTCCGCTTGTATAGATTGTTCTGGGTGCCCAATATGCCTGTCCCATACGGGTGTGAAGCAAGGGGTCTACTTGCCATACAGTACAGATCGTACTTCACATACGCTCAGAATACATAGTGTGTATACTTGCAATACTATGCTTGTATACAACATTTTTTGTGCCCAATTTACCTGACCCAGACAGTGTACAACACAGTCTGTATACGCTGTATACCCTATATACTTGCAATTCCAAATGCTTGAAAACATCTGGAAATGCGAAAGGCTAGCTGAAGAGGACAGGGGCGTGGAAATACAGCTGGGGGCCCAGGCCGCGGACAAGCTACTGCGGATCCAATGCCTACTGGTGAGGGGCAGCCAGCAATGTGCTCATCCACAATCCCCGGCTTGATGGCAACATTACACAGGGTGCAGGTTACAATGATGATGAGCACCAGGAACAGGTGTTACAATGGCTAGCGGATAATGCTTACAGCTCTTTATCCACCAGCCAGTCAGCCACTATCTCAAGTCTTCCTTGCCAAGAGTCTGGTCCTCCTTCCTCCCAACATGCCCAATCTTCCCAGCATTTCCCCCCTCCCAGGAGATGTTTTCAGGTCCTTTAACTGTCCCTCACTCTGTCCAACCACTTCACGAATCCCAGGAGCTAATAGAAGACTTTGTGTGTCCTGATGCCCAAATAGGAATTGGAAGAGGAGGTGGTGGACGACGAGGCCACCGACCCAACTTGGACAGGGGTGATATCTAGAAGGAAAGTAGTGTAGATCAGGAGGCAAGCGTAGCACCAAAGAAGGTGGCTAGAGGCCGAGGCATGTCCAGAGGCCGAGGACAGCTGCTTCACAGAAGTCAGGCCAGAGCCAGCAAGGCCCAAGTTGTTTCCTCTTCTAGCCACCCGAGAAAAAAATCCCCCATCGAGGCCACGTTCCTCAATGGTGTGGAGAATTTTCAATGTATATGCGGAGAACAAATTTAGTGCGGTTTGCACACTTTGCAAGTCTAAACTGAGTAGGCGCTCTGAAAATAGCAACCTTACCACCTCTGGCATGCACCGTCATTTGGAAGGCAAGCACTGGGCTCAGTGGGAGACAGCAAACACAGGACAATCATCACCCGGCATTGCCGACACTGCCTCTTCCACTGTTTCCAGTCCTGGTGCTGCAGTCCAAACCACCAGCCTGGACACCTACACATCTGTCTCTGACACTTTGGGGACTTCACCCTCATCCGCCCCTTTTCCTACCTCTTCTCCTTTTTCCTGCACCATCATGCGCCTCTTCCCAGCCACTCCCCATCTCCCAGGCATTTCATTGCAGGCAGAAGTACAGCGCAACCCATCCACATGCCCAAGTTTTCAACGGCCTCATCTCAAAACTGCTGGCCCTGGAGATGTTGGCGTCCTCGATGAGATGGCGATGTGGTTTTCGCTGCTGCACTTGCGCCCAGGCATGTTTTCGTGTGTGATAATGGCCGGAACCTGGTAGCAGATCTGCAGCTTGCCAGACTCAAACACGGTCCACACATGGCCCACGTTTTCAAGTTGTTGCTGCAAAGGTTCTTTAAAACCTACACCATTGTGCCTGATATATTGGTGAAAGTGCAGCCATTTTCGTAAGTGAAAAGTAGCCGCTGCTAGCCTGAAAACATTCAGAGCACACTCCTGTCATCTTCTCACCATTGGCTGATGGAGGAAGACGAGGGGATGAAGTGGCATTTGATGTTACTGTCCCACTCAAGGCTAGCGGGGAAGTTCAGTGCATCCCATTGCTTCAGTGTGGATGGTGTGAAGGGGAGTGGAAAGTGGAGGAAATGGAGAGTGACCCTTCCGGTGGGGGCAGCGAAGTCATGCCAAGTAACACTGTGGCACACATGGTTAGCTTTATGTTGGGCTGCTTTTCCACAGACAAAGGCATAGTTCACATGGAGAGCAAACAATACTGGATTTTTGCAATCCTCGACCCCCGGTATAAAAAAACATCTCGTCTTTCGTTCTGGTAGGGGAGAGGAAAAATCGCATAAATGATTGCCACAAGCAACTGGTGCAGAATATGATGGAAATGTTTCTGTAAACCCTCGCTGGTGGCAGAGAGAAGATTTACTCAAAGAGGCTAACACCTGCCATCCGGTCCACAACCACCAGGGGAAGACTCTCCAAGGTGCGGGACACTTTAATGGACCCCCCTGGCCAAACTACCGACACTGAGGGGCCTAGTGTCACCAGGAGGGAAAAGTATAGGCGCATGTTGCGTGAGTACCTGACCAACCACAGCCCTGCCCTCTCCGATCCATCTGCGCTCTACACATATTGGGTGTAGAAGTTGGATCTGTGGCCCTTGGGGTGAGTGGAGGCTTCCCCCAGCTGAGGTTTGGGTGAGTGTAGTGAGGGTGTACAAGTACGGCCCGCAGTTAGCCTTTTTGGTGGCATAGAGTGTACACAATGAACCCCAACTGTCACTTGCTGAGCCACTCTTCTACTTGTAACTGCATAATAGAACCTGCGTGTCTATGCTCTCTTGAGTTAGCGATAGATTGGGGCCCCTACATTTTAAGTTTATGCCCCATTCTTTTGCTTCAGCCGACAAGCAAATATCTCTTTTTTGTGCCCCTTAGTGCCAATTCAGCCGTGCCACCCCCAGGATTAATTCTTTCACCCCTATCTTGAAGTTGTCACTTGCCCCAGCAGTGTATACAGTGTCAGACCCACCTTTTTGCTTCAGCCCACAAACAGAGATCTCTTTTTTTTTGTGCTCCTTTGTGCCAATTCAGCCGTGCCACCCCAGGATTCATTCTTTCACCGCCATCTTGGAGTTGTGACTTGCCCCAGCAGCGTTTAGAGTGTCAGGCCCATTCTGTTGCTTCAGCCCACAAGCAGAGATCTGGTTTTGTGCCCCTTTCTGCCATTTCAGCCACCCCCAGTAGTAATTCTTTCACCCCCATCTTGGAGTTGTCGAATACCTATTCGATCGAACGGTGTTCACTCATTTCTATGAAACACCAATTTGTCTATTCATTTTACATTGTAACATTTGCTTAGTTCTCCATGCTTTATATCGAAGGCTAGGTTCACACCGGCGCTGGAACTCTGTTCGGGGTTTCCGTCCCTGAACACGCTTAAAAATGTGGAGGAAAAAACGCTTCAATCAGCGCTTTTCTCTCCGCATTTTCTGCTCTTTTCAGGTCAAAACCCAACAGACCCCGTTATAGTCTATTGGGGTATGTGTTTTTCCACGGTACTCACTTTTTTTTATAGTGTACGTGAAGACCCTTACATATTTTCTTTTCATATTATTGTTGCTCTCAAGTGAATCGGTCTGAGTTGCAGTACTCACACCAGCACTTGGGTGGCAGTAGTAATATGCAGGGGGCTATTAACTATTTCAGTACGGGGCCAATTTCTGGTTCAAGACCAGACACATTTTAGTTTTTTTTTTGTATATGCGGGCTGTAATATTTTTATGATATGTGTTATTCATATTTTATAGGGGTAAAAACCCATTCCCCGGGTGTGCACATGTTCATAGATTGAGGCTGAAGAACATTTCTAAGAATTGTCTGTCTGGATATACAAAAAAATAGACAAGAAAAACCGTGCTTCCTTTTAGATCTTGGAAATAGCAGGAATAGTTCGCCTTAGCGAAAAAAAAACAATTTTAGGTAAATGAAATTTCTTTCAAGGTATGCCGAGTATACGATGGCAGCGTTGAACTCACGACCACAGGTCGAAGATCATAGTGGGTAAGTACTGGATATACCAGGGAAAAAGTAGAACACGCTCACTCGGACCAATTTAAAAACAATTATTGTAGTTTATTAAGATCTGAATAAACTACAATAATTGTTTTTAAATTGGTCCGAGTGAGCGCGTTCTACTTTTTCCCTGGTATATCCAGTACTTACCCACTACAATTGTCTGGCAAAGAATTGTCCTGACAATCACAGGAAGAATCACATTGTACAGAGGTATTGGGGTAAAAAGGACCAACAACTCAGATTTGGTGAATCATCTGGTTTTTAGGAACTGCGTTCCCCTTGTTTGGTTGAATAATAACGGCTTTATTGAGATCAAACTCACAAAATGTGTTTCGGGCGTCAGACTACGGCCTTCCTCCGATGTAATAATTTCTTTGCCGCTGGGCTGAGCATGCCGCTGGGATGAATACGTAGACAATTAAAGCAGGAGCTGTCACAGCTCAGCTCCTGCTTTAACGTTGCGCTCCGGCTCCTGCATGTGTAGGCATGATGTGATGACGTCACATCGAGCCTACAACTATGTGAGTGAGTGAGACTGTGGAGAGAGCGGCGGAGGAGCGAGGGAAGGTGAATATAAGTGGGTTTTTTGTGTTAAACATTAAGGTAGAACATAATGAAGGGGGCCCATGAAACTGGAGGCAGATGAAGGGGGGGGGGACGGCATGACATTGGGGCAGATGAAGGGGGGGAGAATGGCATGAAACTATGGGCAGAGATGGAGGGACATGAAACTGTGGGCAGAGTTGGGGGGACATAAAACTGGTGGGAGAGTTGGGGAACATGAAACTGGGGGCAGATGGAAGGGTGACATGAAACTGGGGGAAGAGATGGGGGGACATGAAAGTGGGGACAGAGATGGGGGACATGAAAGTGGGGGCAGAGATGGGGGGCATGAAATTGCGGGCTGAGATGGAGGGGGGACATGAAACTGGGGGCAGATGGAAGGGTGACATGAAACTTGGGCAGAGATGGGGGGGCATGAAACTGGGGACAGAGATGAAGGGGGTTTGCATGAAACTGGGGGCAGATGAAGGGGTTATATGAAACTTGGGGAGAGATGGAGGGGGGACATATAATTTACGGATGACTGTAGGAGGATTATACTGTGTGGGGACACCTGAAAAATGAATGAGAATGGGCAGAGTCAAATTTGCTGCAGCACGCTGCACATTTTGTCCCTGTTTCTACTCTCCAAAAGTTGGAAGGTACGGCATATTTTATGTGGCAGCGTGACTTTTTTGGGCCCCCTTTAGGCTCTATGGCCAATTAGTGACTGCTTCCTCTGTACCCCTTATATCTACTCTCCTGTTAGCAGCAATTTTTCTAGGTATGCCTAAAACTTTTGCATGGTGCTGTATTTTGTAAACATGAACACACAGACGAACTGCATACACATGCACAGGAGCTGCATACACATCACACACAGAACATATTGTGCACACATAGACGAACTGCATACACATGACACAGAAGACATGGCATACACATGCACAGGAGCTGCATACACATCACACACAGAACATATTGTGCACACACAGCTCCTTGTATGTCACTTGTATGGACACATCCTGTAGCCCCATCACCCCCTCTCTCTATAGAGCAGTCACTAGAGAACAGTCTGTAGGAATCTATCATCTGCAGACCTGTCCTGATTGGGCTTCTTCTCAGTCAATCCTGATCGGGGCGGGGCTTCTTCTCAGCCAATCCTGATTAGGGCGGGGCTTCCCCTCAGCTGTAGCTCCTCCCAGGCGCGGTTTCTCCTCAGGATGTTTCAGGCGGTGTCACATACGGATGAGTTCTCAGGTAGAGGAGAATATTCTGGAGACTTTTACCACAGATTTTCTCCAGCTCTTTCCTAATGTATTACACTTGGTCTGTATGTAACTAGGAATGTATAGTTGTTGTCAGGTCTTTTCTAGTATCCGGGAAATCTGTATTCTAGTCAGACACCAGTCCTAGAATAGATTGTCCTGTGTCTCTGTGACTGAGGAACTTCTCTCCTAATATCTTATATATCACAGTGTATTATATACTGTATACCTGTGATACCTCTGTATATACCAGGGAGGGCTGTATACTACTGTATACTGGTATATACTGACTATTATCCAGACCAGACCCCTGTAATATCAGATATATACTGTATACTTGTGATACCTCTGTATATACCAGAGAGGGCTGTATACTGGTGTGTACAGATTATTATATAGACCAGACCCCTGTATTATCAGATATATGCTATATACCTGTGATACCTCTGTATATACCAGGGAGGGCTGTATACTGTTGTGTACTGGTGTGTACAGATTATTACATAGACCAGGTTTCTGTGGTACATCATGGCCTATATGGTGATGTCCATCACTCAGGATAGATATATTACTCCCATGTATATCTCTTCATTCCTGTTTACTAGTCGTATAGCGGTGACCTACCTGTGAGGTGACCTACAGCTGTGAGACCCTGCAGTATACAAGGTGCCTGGGAAGAGCCAATACAACATGAGAACTCTTCTGAGAGGAGAGGGGATGTGACTGATTATGTCGGGATATTCATCAAAAAGGTGAATGGCCGGAGTTCAGTTGAACATGAAAGAATCCTTTCTCTGTGACAATATGGCTGCCGTGTTTGACCAAGGCGTTCGCTCTATTATTGGTTCATGACATATAAACACCTCAGATACTCGGATAAGCTCCGTTATGTCTCTGAGGAAAATAAAGAGATTTCTTTTTCACTTATCTATAGCGATCAGATATCTCATAAGTATTTCACCTGAATCCCTCTCAAGCACTGAATATGAGGAGAGTGGGTTAAAGAAAATGGAAACCATCATAAGGGTCTTATATGTAATATGATCGGTGGGGTAGACTTAGGACCACTGGCGTTATTAATGTAAGGGGAACAGTTTTAACTCCCTAAATACCCCTTTGTGTATACCCCAGTACATTTTACACTTTGTAGAATTTCTGTACAGACTCCACAACCGAAATTCTGCTGCACATGTGCATATTTATATATTATTTATTTATTATTCTTACTTGTATGGCATCATTTATATTCCGCAGCACTTTACAGACATGGTCAATCACTGTCCCATATAGCACACAGAAATTGTGAACCCGGCATCATTCAGACAAGGTGGAATTGTAGAAAATTTATGAGTAAAAACATAAACTTGCTGCAGATTTTCAAATCCACATTTCCTTTATTTTGGCCCAAGGTTGTTTTACCCCTAAAAATGTTGCCATGGGGATGCCCTGGCCCTTCTAATGTACAATACAGCAGAAAATCTGAGTGACCCTTGGTTCATATTAGCATTTGGATTCTGTCCGGGGGAGTCCGCATGGACTTTCAATCTTAATAAATCTCTTCAATATGTTGCAGGATAAAAATGTTCCCTGAGAAATCCGCAGCAAATCCACATAACAGTTTTGCAATGGATTCAAATTTGGGGAAAAATCTGCAGCAGAAAAAGTGCACTATATATGGATTTTCCATACGGCCGGGTATCCATGGTCACTAAATTTGTGTGATCAGTGCAGTAAAGCATTTGTGACCATGGTGAGATATTATTACGTGTTCATGTCTAGTGCAATTTTTTGAGTGCATTAAATTACTTCTGTGCAAGTGTTTAGGGCAAACAGGTAAAGCAGAAGGGTCCTATCTTGTATCCCTGCACCAAGTATAGCGTCACTTATTTCCAACATGATCTGCACTGTAAATGGTGACTGTACCCTTGAGAAGATTCAGCAAGTTGTTTGGTCTCTTGTATTTCCAGCAGTGTCTCCACCCAACAGGGAACTTTGCATTGATCTGCATTCAGACCACAACATACTCATTCTCATGTACAGCTGAAAACAGAGGAAAAATATACAGTACCATGTGACTAGTGTCTGCTAACAGGTGGGTTGTTCTAATATACCTGCTTGTATGTACATGACATTCACTTATTCACTGACTGTAATGTGACTTGTAGCAAATACCACATTGTGCCATACACATCCTGTGCAATGTATTTCAGATCATCTGTCACACAGGAGCAGATGCAGCGCAGAGAAGATCACAGCTCAAAGCACCAGTGAGTGGGAGAGATGTATCAGTGCTTTGCCGCAAATTTCAGTTCCATAAGTGAGCCAGTGCACTATTCTTAGGGGCTGATCTCAGATATGTATTTTACAGCCAAATTTGCATTTCTTGTGTATCCGTTTTTCTAATGGACTCATTACCTTCAATGGGTGAATCAGGTTTGTGAAAGTGGATCGGAGCGTCCAATCCCTGAAAAAATAGCTTTCTCGCCTAATTTCCACTGAGGTGGGCTAATACCCACTGTGTCCCCTAGTGAATACGTCGAGAAATGGATTTTACAATGAGTACAAAAATCCTTTTATTTCTATTACAGATACAGATGAAAGACGGCTACGTAACCCGGCAATGTGAACACAGTCTCAGCTAAACTCATTCACATGTAGAAAATAGAAGATCAGCAACACTTCCGAAGGTTTCCTCTTTAAAATTTTACTTTTCTTCATTACAGTATAAAAGTACAAAAACATCTGTGCAAAAAGAAGTGAAAAAGTGAAATAGATTAAAATAAATGCCAACGCGTTTCAGAACTCATGGTTTCTTAATCATGGCATATCAAACAAATGTAACATCTCACGTTTTTATAGTGAGTCAGAAAGAGGCTGCACTACACACGTTAGGGCTTAATTCATTAGTATGTTACGATACACAATGTGTTAAATAAAGTTGGTACAAAAATTAATCATCTTTATATATATTAACCCCTTCCCGCCGATGGCACTTTTTGACTTCCTGACCAAGCTCGATTTTTCAAAACTGACATGTCACTTTATGTGGCAATAATTTTGGAACACTTTAACTTACCAAAGTGATTTTAAGATTGCTTTTTCGTAACACATTGTACTTCATGTTAGTGGTAAATTTTGGTTGATATGTTTTGTGTTTAATTATGAAAAAATAAGAAATTTGGTGGAAATTTTGAAAAATATGCATTTTATAAAGTTTGAAATGATGTGCATTGCATACAGATAGTCAGACCGCCAAAATTATATCCTAAATCTCATGTCCCAGATCTCTGCTTTATGTCAGCATCAAACTTTAGTCACTCTTATTTTTTACGGACATTATAAGATTTACAAGTGAAACAACAATTATTCAAAATTTTCAAGGAATTTCCAAAACCCATTTTTTAAGGGACTAATCCAGTTATGAAGGGGTTTTGAAAAACCCTTGTATTAAAACCCCCCTAAATCACCCCATTTTCAAAACTGCACCCCTTAAATAAGCCAAAACAACATATACCTAATATTTTAACCCTATAAGTGCTTAACAGGAATTAATACAAAATGGAGGTGAAATTTTCAATGGAGGTGTAAACTAATATATGGACGCACAGCGAGACGCAGACGGGAAGGCGCGCCAAGGAGCTTTTAGAGGGCAGATCTGGCTGTGATCAGTTTCAGGAACCATGTCACATTTACAAAGCCATTGAGGTGTCAAAACAGTGGAAACCTCTAGAAAGTGACCCCATTTTGAAAACCGCACCCCTCGAAGAATTTATCAAGTGATGTAGTAGCATTAGTAACCCCGAAGTGAATGTGTAAGCTGTGCGGAGTAAATTGGGTACACCAAATCCCATTCTATTTTCCCACCAGCTCCTATGACGCGGACGGGGAAGAGGGGCATTCTGGGGGGTCAGCGCTGGTGTATTATCTCTCATAAGCTCTAAATATGGGGGGTCCCTTGAAAACGCTCGCACAGCATATACATTTCCTTCTAGTCGCAGCCACTTATGTCCTAATGATTTGGCGACTTTTGGGGTTTTTGTCTTCACATTGTATAAGGTAGATTTTTATTTTTATCTTCTGGCAATGTGGCCATATGAGGGCTTGGTGTTTGCTGTATTAGATGTACTTTTCAATGCCACCATTTTGGGCCCTGTAACTTATTGACTACATTTTATTAACTCTTTCTGGGTGGGGCGTAAAAGGAAACATCAATTCTGGCATTGCTTTTTAGCATTTATTTTTATTCCCGTGCAGAGTACAGCATAATTAACATGTCACCTTTATTCTGCGGGTCGGTACGGTTACGGCGATACCTCATTTATATGATTTTTTTAATGCATTGCTATTTGTGCAGAATAAAATTCAATTTAGGGAAAAAAATCAATTATTTTTGCATCGCCATTTTCTGAAAGGCATAACATTTTTATTTTTCGCTAGACAGAGCTGGTTGAGGGCTTATTTTTTGCGGGATGACCTCTGCTTTTTATTGGTACCATTTTGGTTTTCATCTGACCATTTGATTACTTTTTACTGAACATTTTGTAAGGGAAAGGTGGTGAATAATCATCATTTTTTGCGGTTTTCTACGTTTTTTTTTTATGAAGTTCGTTGTTCGGGTTAAATAATGTTTTAATTTTATTTTTCAGATTATTACGGACGCGGCGATACCAAATATGTAATGTTTTTTTCTATTTTTCTTTATTTTACATAAAACATTTTATATGGGGAAAAAGGGATTTTTGGGCCTATATTTATTTTTAATTTTAAACTTATTTAATCTTTTTTATTTTTACTTTTTTTCACTTTTCTTTTTTTCTGTCCCCATGGGGTATTGAAGCAGTGATCTGCTGATCGCTGCTTCACTATACGTATCTGCAATACATGTGTTACACGTGTATTGCAGAGCACAGGAAGCTGTCAGACTGTGTAGATGCACAGGATGACAGCTTACATTCCTGGCAGGATCAGCCAGGTACGTGCAGGGGACGGCATGGGGCAGACCCGGGGTCACTGATCAGCCCCCGGGCTGCCCACTACCAACACCGGCTCCCCCTGAAACCGGTGCGGGGGGTGCCGATCGGCACCAGTATATAGCGAAACCCCGGAGATGCGGGCGGTCATGTTTGACCGCCAGGCATCTCAGGGGTTAACACCCGTGATCGGACCCGGTTCCGATTGCGGGTGTTACAGGGCATTGTCAGCCGTAACGGCTGACACCCGCAGGGAATGGTGCACACACAGGTTCTGTGTGCGCACCATGCAGCCGCTGTACTAGTACGGCGGTTTGCGGGAAGACCTTCCCGGCAGCGCCGTACTATTACGGCGGATGTCGGGAAGGGGTTAAAATGTCTATTTCAGAAAAACATTTTTAGTGTTGGCTAAAACAACAATGATTTTTTTCCACAGGAAAATTATATTACTTTATATTTATTGTATATTCATGTTACATTTTTTGATCATTGAACGTCCGTCTGGAAACGTACAAATCTTTCTGCCATATGTTCTAACACACAGAAAACTTGCACACAGGACCTTACTGCACAGATGTTGTATACACATCCCTGTACACAGGACCTTACTGCACAGACGTTGTATACACAAACCTACACACAGGACCTTACTGCACAGGCGTTGTATACACGTCTCATAGTTCTCTTTATTCTATCTTAGACAATAACAGTGACATAAATTTACCACAGTGTCCACAATCATAGTCGGCCTATATTAGGGTGTAGAATTCATAGTATAGCTCATGTATTGTTACATATTAGTGTTGAGTTTATCATCCCATCTACACCAGTTTTCTGCAACAGATGGGTTGTAATGTTTCACATCTTTGAGGCACGGCTGTTTCTTGATCCAAAGATACTCCTTGTTCTGCACCACTTTCTGCAAATGTGGATGGAGTAGGTGGAGGCCGGACCTGGGACACCTTGGTCCAACATATTTATTATAGCTGACATTTGAAGTTATATAGAAAATCTATGTCTGTTCCTTCCTGGTGTAGATTTTCAATGTGATGTACAGGCTTGGGCTTCATTTATTAAGACATCGGATCCTCTTGATAATTCAGGTGCGCCTTGTTCCAGTTGGGACCTATATTAAGAGTGGCATAAGAAAAGCCAGTCCTAATAAATGTCCCTATGGCAAACTTCTGATGATGACCAGAAGACCAATCCACCATTCCCTAAATTTATAGTAGAAACCCACTGCTAAGAGAAGCAGCTATTGGAGCAACTCTTTGTATTAAATTACCCTTTGTCATATAATATGTTTATTACCCTCTTACTTGTGATTTTAAAAATAATGTGGAACTGCCAAAATATTCAATGGCAGAAATAAAGTATTGAAGGCAGAAAGTACTTGGAACATAGATAACTGAGAATATAGAAGAAAGATTGCTCATTGTTACTGCACAGAATTCATTTTTGGTTGTCGTTTCCATATTTACTATACGGTACCTGAAAGGTTCTTTGTGTTTTAGTGCACACACGCTGTTGTCAGTAATCCCGCCACCCTGAACAGTACCCAGCAGAAGAAAATAGAGAAACACAACATCTCTGTAGTAAATCCTGACTTTATATGGAATTCAGTGCAAGAAGAGCGACTTGTAGAGGTGGAATATAAGGACAATGACAAACCATGTGAAGACACACGGGATGAAGTACGAGGTAAAGCCATCTCTATGCCAGCTCTACACTTTGTTCCTGATTTGCTAGGTGCCATTAAAAAGAAGAAAAAAATAACATATTAAATAAAGGGAGTCTGCCAAGTGACTTGTAGAGGTGATTCTACAGTTTCAGAATATGCCTCTGTTATTCAGCCATGGAGTCCAATTTTAATGTAAATTGTCTTTTTCCCCATAAAAATGTGTTCTTCCATTACCAAGCCATTTATTTATTTCAGAATATGAAAATGAGCAGTCTTGAGGCCTGAGGGTGCTCTAAACTGCTACACCCCATACTGCCCAGGACCACCCTCCTTCCCTTGTCCTTTCTTTGAGTGAGAGGGTCAGGGAGCTGTGCTGAAATCTCACCTGGCCCTGTGTTCTTGTATTTGTGCCATCAGGGTCAGTGTGGGGTTTAGTAGTTTGGAGCAGCAGAGTTGCTCTAATTGCTCCAGACTGTTCATTTGCATATTGTAAAATATTTCTGCAAGGGAGGCAGGAATTTTCATGGGAGAAAAAGGTGTTACAGTCTGGTGAGCCTGACCTATCTAAGTGTGTTGCTGGTTTAATATGCTTCACCCTGGTGACAGACTCCCTGTAAAGTATATTGATATTTTGTCTTGAATATGGAAATGTTTCTATTTATGTTCTTTTGTAAATGAAAAATCATTCTGATAAGAGCCACAAAATGGGTGTCTATTTACTTAGGGTGTGTTCACATCTTTACCATTTAATCTGTTCTTCTGACCCATAAATATAGCCAAACCTAATGTGGTGTATTTTGGTCCTATGTTGTGCCAAAGATCAATCCACAACCCACTCCACCCCACAAACCCCAATTTATTATAATTTACACTAGAAAGCTGGCATGACTTATACCTGAAATCATATGGATACCATCTGTATAATGTATTTATAGCTGACCCATGATGGTTCTGTTCACACTTTATCATAGAATCAGGAATAGTAACATAGCACGCAGGATCCATCATGTGACGCACCAACAGCACCTGCCAGACCCCATTTACTTGTAATATGGTTTGTTATATTTCACCATAGTCTCTGCCATTTTGACAGTAAGTATAACGCTGCAGTCTGTGATATCCTTCCCATCAATCATAACTGACGGGAGTGTGAACAGAGGCTTAGAAAACATCAAAAAGTAATTCTCAACGATAAAGATCTAATTCTTTGACACATATACAACACTCTTTCTTGGCTTACAGACATTCCTATAGAGAAGATCGTCAAGTAGATTTGTGAAGTTTTGTGTCTGTAATTCAGTCAAAATGTGTAAAAGAGTCTCAAAATATTAATTTGAAATTCATTTTTTAATACAAATTTGCATTTGGTTCTTGCAGTGGAGAAGAAACGACTATTTCTTGCCAAATTACTAGCTGTAAACAAGAAAGATATACTGGAAAGGTAAAAATCATTATTTATTACCACCTTTATGTACAAAGTCCTATTATATATTATCTGCTTCTCTATTTTCTGCCCAGGCTACTCCCTGCTTTTTAGCACCAGGTTCACACCTGCATTTGGATTTCTGTTGTTTGGGTCAGCTTGGGAACCCAATCCACTTAAAAAGCAGTTACCTTTGGAAACCCACAAACTCCATAGACTGTAACAGGGTACGCCTGGTTTCCGTCCAAATAATACGGAGAGAAAAGTCTTTCTTGCGGGTCTTATCTCTCAGCGGATTTGGGGACGGAATCCCCGAATACAGACCAGGCGCAGGTGTGATCTTAGCCTTATATTAGCCTAAAGAGGACCTTTCACCACTTTTGGGCACATGCAGTGTTATATACTGCCAGAAAGCCGACAGTGCGCTGAGTTCAGCGCACTGTCGGCTTTCCCGATCTGTGCCCGGTGTAAAGAGCTTATGGTACCGGTACCGTAGTGCTCTATGGTCAGAAGGGCGTTTCTGACCATTAGCCAGAGACGTCCTTCTGCCTCGCGGCGCCTATCACGCTGTGCTGTGGAGCAGGGAGGAACGCCCCCTCCCGCTCCTGATAATACTCTTCTATGGATGAGCTGTGTGAGCAGAGGGAGGGGGCGTTCCTCCCCACTCCACAGCACAGCGTGATAGGCGCCGCGAGGCAGAAGGACGTCTCTGGCTAATGGTCAGAAACGCCCTTCTGACCATAGAGCACTACGGTACCGGCACCATAAGCTCTTTACACCGGGCACAGATCGGGGAAGCCGACAGTGCGCTGAACTCAGCGCACTGTCGGCTTTCTGGCAGTATATAACACTGCATGTGCCCAAAAGTGGTGAAAGGTCCTCTCTAAGTATTTCATGACTGAAGTGACTGTTACACAGTCTGCATGTCCTGTATCCTGCTTAGATTAGAAAGATAATAAATCTAAGGACTGGTTCACATCTGCGTTCGGTATTCCATTCGAGGAGTTCGCTTGGGGACCCCCTGAACAGAATACCGAACGCATTAAAAAGTGGTTAGCTTAAGAAACCACAAGGACTCCATATACCCCGTATTCTGCACGGTGTCCGCATGAATCATGCAGAGAGAAAAGTGTTGCTTGCAGTACTTTTCTCTCCGCATGATTTGTGCGGAAAACACAGAGACCTCATCTTAGTCTATGGGTTCCATGTGGTTTCTCTGCTAACCGCTTTTTAATGCGTTTGGTATTCCATTTGGGAGGTCCCCAAGCGAACTTCCTGAATGGAATACCGAACGCAGATGTTAAACAGGCCTCAGTCTTTACACATCTTATAATTAAACAGGAGCATAATGACAGGGACAGAGAAGAAGACAGGAATTCTGTTCATGAGTGCACTACAGCTACATAAGGCTTAAGCAGGGGTGGTTGCTGTCAACAAGACCTCTTGTGTAAGGAGTTTGTCTGTGCCCCCTCCCTTTAACAATATAGTGGTCATATTGTGCCGCACATTTGACAAAGGGCCTTCCCTGTACCAGTTGTCACACATTTTCTTTGCTGTGTCTTGCTGGCCGTTTTCTGAGATGCCTTGGCCAAAATAGCCTTCCACTCTGGCACTCGGGCTTGTGTCTTATTTATAAAGAGGCCAAGGCCTTATGATTGTTGAGGAATCCCTTGTGTCTATCGGACACTATATTAAGACTGGCTTAGTACAAAATGGCAGTCTTAAAAAATCTTCCCCAATTTGTACCCCAAGATGGGAACAATTAAAGCTACAAGGTGTTGTATCACCATAATTGTAAGGACTGCTTAAGAAAGTTATGGTTTAAAAAAAAAATCCTAAAAAATTGCTGGGTCCTTAAAGGGTTGAAGTTAAAATTCTTATTGAACATTAAGATATAAATATTCGTCTGCCACGTGAATGTGAATGGTAATGTTTAGTAGTGGTTTACAGCGCCAGATTGGTTGTCTAACGTTTCTGGCAGATGCTAGACGGGTTGGCTCATCCACATCCAGCCCTCTCTCTCTCTGTCCACTTCATCTCTCAGTCCAGGAATGGACAGAACGCCTATTCCAGGAGACTGGGAGAGCAGATCTGCCATGTAGTAGACACCAAGACTGACTCACAGTCTCATACTGATGCTGGTTGGCTCACAGATTAGAAAGGAGTTTTCTTGGCTCAAAATTGGGTTTAAAAGGAGGTTATATCACCTGTTAATGTCCCCTGAAAGTCCCCACATATTTTCTGTACAAAATGTCCAATACCGCTATCCTCTCAGGGTCTCTGACACTCATTGGGATTGTTTTTGAATTGTGAATTATGTCAGTGGCATGTAGGACCTTCTCATTACATTTTCCAAATTTCCTGGCGCTGGCCCAGAAGCCAGCATAAGGAATCATTTACAAACCTCTGTCCCTACCCTTCTCCCCTCTTCACAAACTTTCCCTTCCATAACAAGGCCCCGTTCCCACGGAGTAACGCGCCACTCATTTAGACACGTAAACACGTGTCAGAGTGAGGCGCTTTAAAACAGATCCCATTGACTTCAATAGGTGACGGATTACGCGCGCTACACAATGAAATCAATGGGTTATAAAGCCTCGCATTGATTTCAATGTGTAGCACGCGTACGCCGGCACCCATTGAAGTCAATGGGATCTGTTTTGAAGTGCCTCACTCTGACATATGTTTACATGTCAGAATGAGCGGCGCGTTACCTCGTGGGAAGGGGGCCTTAGGGTATTTGTGGACTAATAATGTGGTCTCAGATGTTTTTTATTTTTGTATTTTCGTTTTTTGCTCCCTGTATTCCTAAAACCATAACTTTCTAATTTTCCTGTTTACATAGTGATATGAATTCTTGTTTTTTGTGTGACAAGTTGTACATCAAAATGGTTCCGATGACTATTCTGTACAATGTATTAGGAAGCGGGGAAAAAATTCTGAATGAGGTGGAATTGAAGAAAAATAATTGAATACTGCCATTTTCTTAGGGGCTTTTTTTATACGGCTTCCACTGTGCGGTAAATTACTATGTTAGTTATATTTTCTCAGGTTGGTATGCTCATAGTGATACCAAATGTTTTAATAACAGCATAATGGTTTTTGAAAGTTTTGAAGAAAATCACCGTATTTTGACACTTGTAACTTTTTTCACATTTCTGAGTACAGAGCTGTGTAAGGCGTCTTTTTTGCAGGGCAACATGTAATTTTTATTGATACCATTTTGGACATTTATGATGTTATAATCACTTTTTATTCCACTTTTTTTATTGGGAGGGAAATGGCTGAAAAAAAAATGCCAATTTTAATAGTTTGGACATTTTTGGATTTAAGAATACCTAACGTGTCATCTATGATCAATATGATCAAAGGCAATGCTACTGGGTCCCTGCTATGTAAAACAACACAGATCCAGCAGCTAGTGTGACCAGTCTGCTTCAGAGATGCCGTATTTCATCATATTTCATGTATGTGCGTCCTGAGGCACGTAGGGGTTAAGGTCCTATAACAATGTTCAGTTATCAAACATCTATCACACTAACATCAGTAGATTTAAAGGGTTAATCCCACCACAGTCAATTATGGCTGAGATGGCAATAGGTGTCCATAAGTCCTGACCACCGGGGTGGGACATAAGGAAATAGTGCAATGGTGCTGTTTCCATAGCTCACATTCACTTCTAATGGATTTACAGAAAGAGCATAGAACACACTGGGGAACAGTGTCCGCGAGTCCCGGCTTAGTGGTTGGACTTACAGGTAGCTATTCCCTTCTCAGGTGTGGTTATAAAAGAAATCCCATAAACATTGTATGTCAGAAAGTACGTGGATATGAAGTTGTTCACCACTTTGAAGTTATAACAGGCTACTCTTTTCTGAAGTCAAAGAAAAAAAGAGAAATGTATCAGCTAACCCTGTAGAGTAATTTCAATTCCACCGTATCCAGGAGGGCTCGGCTCACAGGTGGACCGCTGCGTCCCTTCTTCTCGGCTCAGCCGAGTCCCGAAACGCGTAGCCAATACATCTTCTGGCCAGACTCTGACCACAATGCAACTTTTTAAACAAGAAATATGAAAATAAAGTTTATTTATTTTTAAATACACTACGGATTCTAGTACATCGATCCTTGAAAGTAGCTGGCTTTTGTTTCTTCGTTGTGGATCTACTCTTTTCTGAGGTTTTTTTCATAAGACATTGGAGGGTGTATGTAAGATTTTGTGCTTATTTAGCCAGAAGAGCATTTCTGGGGCTGTTCTAAAGTCGGCAATTTGCTTTCGAGTTCTTCACAAAAGTGTTGGATGAGGTTGTAGTTCGGGCTGTGTATGGGCCAGTCAGCACCTTCCTCACTGAACTCACCCAGCCATGGTTTTTTGGCACTTGCTGTGTCCACTGGGGCAGGAATAGAAAAAGTCTGTATTTGGTTATTTCTGTATTTCCAATTTACCTTAATGGAGACAGAAAGCAAATGCCCATGGATTGGAAGGTGTGAACTTGGGATGGAATTAACCCCTTCCCGCCGATGGCATTTTTTGATTTTCGTTTTTCGTTTTTTTTTTTTTTTTAAACTCGTTTTATTGAAGATTACATAACAAAGCAAGTAATACAATCAAAACAAAAGAAAAACACAGGTACAGTATAAGCACAAGAAACATACAGTTAACCAGAAACAAGCCACAGCACTGGTCCATCCCGACCCCAACCCAACCACCCCGACCACAACACAGTTCTGAACACAATATCACATGACACAACAACAAAGTTACAACAGTCACATATATTCCCCACACGAGGAGTCACAAACCTATCTGGCAGTAGCTCCTATTTATGGAGCAAAGGTGTCTAGGGCCAAACGCATCATGGGAGCAGAGTATTGGGTCACGGGAGAATCACACCACGCACCCCATACCGTAGTAAATTTCTGGGGACAACCCCTCCCTTTATATATAATCTGATTAAATGGGAGAACCGAGTTAACCATTTTCCGCCATTGGGAGACAGATGGGGATCTAGGGGCCATCCACCGCAAGGCGATGGCTTTCCTAGCATAAAACAAGCACTCTCTAAGAAAAATTCGAGTATGATGCTGCCACAACTCCTCCTCCAAAACGCCAAACAGGCAGACTTCGGGAGAAAACGGGACTGGGCGGCCCAGGACATCTGCCAGAAGGTCTACCACTCCCCTCCAAAAGGTGCGAACCACCGGACAACCCCACATCATGTGCCAAAAATCTGCACGAGGATATGGACACCTGAGACAAGTCGAGCTAGACATACGGCCCATTCTGTGCAAACGGACAGGGGTCAAATAACATTGGTGTATGATAAAAATTTGGATCAATTTATTATTAGCTGAAGGAGAGACATAAAGAGGAGATTCCAAAACCTCCTGAAACAGCTCATCAGTCAATTCTGGGATGTTGGTGCGCCAACGCGTCAGAGCCGGGGACTCAGCCAGAGATACCTTTACATGAATTAGATGGTTATATAGAACCGAAATAAGACCCCCAGGGCCCTGAGAGCGTAGCACACCAATGAGCGGGTATTCGGAAATGGCACACGGTTGGGCAGGAAATATCGAGGAAAGGGCATGACGTATCTGAAGAAACCTAAAGAACTGGTGTCTTGGGATCTCATGTGATGCGGTCAAAGAATCAAAAGTAACAAACACCCCCTGTGTATATAAATTCGCTAGAGTAGACACCCCATATCGTGACCAAGACCTAGCATCAGGTAACACGAATAAATCAGACAAGCCAGGATTGTCCCACAAGGGGGTCTCTGCAGGGGTGTCCGAATAAGAAGATACTTTCCGGGCCTGCGCCCAAACCTGCGCCGCCAGAGCATGAATGGGCAAAAGCCTACCCCTGAACAACCGAGACTGGTCCAGCACAGGCCACAAGATATTCAGGTCCAGATGGTGAGCCAAATGCCTCTCCGGCCCCGGGAGCCGATCCGAGGAAAGCCAGGGCTTTATAAAGCGGAGTTGACCCGCAAGATAATAAAGAAACAGATCAGGGAGTGACGCCCCCCCGAGCTGTTTCGGCCTCTGGAGAGCAGTCAATCTCAATTTGGATCTAGAATGACCCCACACAAAAGATATCATCAAGGAGTCCATCTGTCTAAAAAATCGGAGGGGCACAGGCACGGCCGAATTACTTAAAGAATATAGACATTTGGGTAATACAATCATTTTAATCAGGTTTATCCTGCCCGCTACGGACAGGGGCAATGCAGCCCAGGTCAGGAATTTAGAGCGGAAGTGCGAGAGAAGGGGGAAAACATTAAGGTCCAGATAACTCTTATAGTCTCTGGGAATGACGATCCCAAGATACTTAAAAGCAGAGACCACCGGCAATCCACATACTACCTCCCCCTCCGCTGCTGCCGGCACCCCACCTATATGCATATAAGAGGACTTAGACCAGTTAGTGCGTAGGCCCGAATAATTGCCAAAAACATTTACCACTTCCATGGCTCGGGGCAAGGATATAGAGGGGTCAGACATAAATAGAAGGAGGTCGTCAGCATAAAGCGCAACCCTCTCCTCACTAGGGCCAATGGAGATACCTTTATAGAGAGGGTCATGCCTCAGGAGTATGGCCAAGGGTTCTATAGCTAAAGCAAATAGCAGCGGAGAGAGAGGGCAACCCTGCCGCGTGCCCCTACCCAAAGTAAAATACGGAGACAGCGAACCATTAATGGACAACGCCGCCCTAGGGGAACAGTACAAAATGGAGATCCAAGTAATAAATCCATCCCCAAACCCATATTGACGCAAAGATTGTAAAAGAAAAGGCCACTCGACAGAGTCGAATGCCTTTGTAGCATCCAACGAGGCTATTGCCCAGTCCGCCGAAGTGGCTGAGCCAATCTGGGTCACCACCTGGACACGTCTAAGATTATCAGACGTAGATTTGCCTGGCATAAAACCAGCTTGATCCGAATGAACCAGATCAAGAACCACAGTGTTAAGTCTCCTTGCCAACATTTTAGTCAGTAATTTATAATCGATATTCAACAAAGAAATAGGCCTGTAAGAACCACAGTCCAGCGGATCCTTATCTGGTTTGAGAAGAACAACAATCGTGGCATCATAAAAGGACGCCGGAAGACTGCGGTCCCGAAAGGCACGTTCATAACATTTTAGCAGCACTGGCAGGAGCACATCCCCATACTGAGCATACACCTCTATCGGAATACCGTCAGGACCTGGAGATTTCCCCCTCGCCATGTCCGCCAGCGCCTCCGTCAACTCCTCCAAGGTAAAGGGGGAGTCCAAAAAAGCACGCTGGTCCTCAGACAGAACGGGGAAGGGAATGGAATCTAAGTAAAGAGCCAGATCCTGATCACCAACTCCTAATTTAGAACTATATAAGTCACTGTAATACTGGTGGAAACGGGTTCTAATATCATTACTATTGGTGAGGATATCGCCTGTCTCCGAGCGTACTCGGAAAATAGCTGGAGAGGCCGTATTTTGGTGTACCAGGTGGGCCAATAGGCTGCTAGACTGATTCCCGAGTTCATAAAATTTCTGTTTGCTAAAAAACAGAGACCTGCGGGCCTTCTCATGGAGTGCATGCAAATACTGTCTGCCTGCATGCAACCATTGGGATCTAGACTCATCCGTGGGGTTCGCAACATACTCAGCCTCCAGGGAGGTACACCGGGCCGCTAGGGAAGTCTCCAGTAACGAGGATTCCCTTTTAATAAAAGAAATGGAGGACCTAATACACCCACGTAGGTATGCCTTCGTGGTTTCCCAAAGGAGGGAGGGGCATGTATCCGGGGAGTTAACGGTCAGAAATACTTGAAGCTGGTCAGGGATCCTATCATTGGGTGTAAATAATTTGAGCCAAAAGGGGTGTATACGGCAGCTCAAACTCGATCTAATCGTGTCCCCATGATTCAAGATAACCAAGAGAGGGGAGTGATCGGAAACCGTCCTAGGCAAGTAAGATACAGATTGTAGAATGGAACAGGTCTTAACATTCCCAAAGGCATAATCAATGCGGGACAGAGCATGTCTATGAGCAGAATGACAGGAAAAAACTCGGGAATCAGGGAACACCACCCTCCACAAGTCCTGCCAACCCAACTCCTGGACCAATTTGGCCATAGAGGTGGGACGAGAAGACAGCGGAGGATCCACACCAGCATGAAATCGGTCTGCAGCTTCATTCATCACCCGATTAAAATCACCCAGGCATAACACCACCGCCCCAGGAAACCTGACCACAAACTGAGTCGCACCCTGGAGTACAGACATATCGGAGGCAGGCGGTAAATATACACCTAAAATCACATACAGGGTAGAGTCTATCCATGCTTGGACAAATATGTAGCGCCCCTCGGGATCCCGCTCAATCACCCCCGGTTCCCACCTAATACTGCGATGCACCAGGATAGACACCCCCCTAGAGAAGGAGGTATGCATAGAATGAGCGGCCCACTGAACCCACGGCTTCTGAAGCCGGCTAACAGTCTCCGCCACCATATGTGTCTCCTGGAGGCAAACAATATGAGGATGGACCCGCCTAATTTGAGAGAAGACAGTAGATCTCTTACGCGGACTACCTAGACCCCTCACATTCCATGAAAAAACATTAAGTGACGCCATAACAATACAATCTCTTATATCTGTAAAGCGTGAGCCACGGGCAGGAGGCACAGGGCAGTGAGCGGGGTCTCAGGAGAAAAAGACAATTCAGTATGTGGCATAACAAAAACAAAAAAAACGTGAAAACACAGACAAAATAGAACAACACACCCATGGAGGGCGCAAACAGTCTCGAACACATTAACCAAATACGGAGTAGTACAGTCTCGTAGCTACTATCAACGGGGGAGAAAGTGCACCCAATACAGATGGATTGTTGGGCACTCTCTCGAAAAAAATTTTGCGCAAAATAAGCAAAGTACGTTCATGTAATAAAGCCGAAGGTGCAGAACCAAAGCAGTGAACACACCTTAGGCCACCGGGTCAATTAAACACTGTAACGACAAAAGCCATAAGGCCGGGTCTCCGGTCTAACAGGACCTCTCACCACCAGGATATGATGTCAGCGCCGAGGAGATCGGGGCAACAGGGACAACCAGTCCTCCGCATCCTTGGGAGAATTGAAAAAAAGGGAACGGTCACCATGGATGACACGAAGTCGGGCTGGATAAATCATAGAATACTGTATAGCCTTTTCTCGGAGACGTCTCTTGACCGCCACAAAGGATGCTCGGGTTTTCTGGAGGGCAGCCGAGAAGTCAGGAAACATCGCCACTGTAGCTCCATTGAACTTGATCTCCCCAACTTGACGCGCAGCCCGCAGCGCGGTGTCACGATCCGTACTATTAATCAACCGGGCCAGTAAGGGACGCGGGGGGGCCCCCGGAGGAGGAGGTCTGGCAGGAACTCTGTGGGCTCTTTCAACAGCAAATATGGGAGAAAAATGAGCATCCGGCAGAATGTCACGTAGCCATTTTTCCATGAAGGATCGGGGGTCAGCACCCTCTGCTTTTTCTGGAAGGCCCAATATGCGCAAATTGTTGCGTCGCAGCCGATTCTCCAGATCATCCGCCCTCTGAGTCCACAAAGCTGCCGCCCGTTCCAGCTCTTGAATTTTGGCAGGGATGGGTTGAACAGAATCTTCCACCCGAGAAACACGATCCTCCACTTCACCCACTCTATCCCGCAGAGACTGAAAGTCCTGTCGAAGCAGGCCAAGATCAATTTTAACCTCTTCAATTTTACCAGTCAAGGAAGAGGTGCCAGCCTGTATCGCTTCCAGCAACTGTGCAGTCACCTGTTTCAAGGTGGGTTCAGCAGTATCCATAGGCTCAGCCGATGAGGAAGCCGCAGGAGAAGTGGTAGGCGGGGGAGTGGAGGATCTGGTAAAACTACGTAGGCGATCCGACGTGGAGCTCGACAGCGGGCGACTCATTTTGGAAAGTCCGCCGCCGCCCTTCTTGCGTGCCGTAGAAGTAGGTATGATGGCGGATGGAGAAGGCCCAATCCACAAGGAGCAGCCACAGCAATCACAGGTATGGAGGACAAATATGCAGGGCAATACAGTCCTTAAATATATGATGGAGAGAAAGCTGAGGCAGGATATAACAATTCCTAGGCTGAAGCTGCCAGAAGAATAACTAGGATGTGTTCAGCGCTCACCACACGCCACAGGACCACCACAAGAAGCCAGCTGAGGGATACCAGACATCCAGGCTGGGGACACTGCTCAATCATACAGAAGAGGAGGCAGGAAATGGCTGCTGTTCAGGCAGAGGGGGGGGTAGGAAGGGATCCCAGGCAATCCAGGCCCACACCAGATCTCCACTCACCAGCGTCCAGACCCACAGCAGCAAAGGAGGCACCCAGGATGTATATGGGTCGACTGGGAAAGGTCCGGAGCCCCAATTCCACCAGCACCTGGGGTCACAGGCCGGGAGAGTATGCCGTGCTGCCGCTCCACAGACAGGAAGATGGCGGCCGGCTCCACACTGCAGGAGTAGGCCGCAACTACTCTCGGCTCCTCACCGCCTTCAAAACGCCACTACGCGGGAGCCAGCTGCGAGAGGACCCACTCCAGGACCCGGCCCAGTATCGCAGGTACCCGGGGCTTCAGATGTGCAGGCTGGGAGTCAGGATTAATGATGATTCGGCCCGGAGCTCCAGCTACATGCGGCCGACCGCTTCACGCGCAAGCCACGCCCCCTCGTTTTTCGTTTTTGACTCCCCTCCTTCTAAACCCCCTTACATTTTTATTTCTCCGCTCCCAGAGCCATATGAGGTCTTAATTTTTGCGGGACAAATTTTTCTTCATGATGCTACCATTAATTATTCTATATAATGTACTGGGAAACAGGAAAAAAATTCAGAATGGGGTGGATTTGAAGAAAAAATGCATTTCTGCGACTTTCTTACGGGCTTTGGTTTTACGGCGTTCACTGTGCAGCCAAAATGACATGTCCCCTATATTCTGTGTTTCGGTACGGTTCCAGGGATACCAAATTTATATGGTTTTATTTACATTTTGACCCCTAAAAAAAATTCCAAAACTGTGTTAAAAAATTTTTTTTCTAAAAGTCGCCATATTCCGACGGCCGTAACTTTTTTATACGTAAGTGTACAGGGATGCATAGGGCGTCTTTTTTGCGGGGCCGGGTGTACTTTTTAGTTCTACCATTTTCGGGAAATGTTATTGCTTTGATCACTTTTTATTCAAATTTTTATCAGAATCAAAACAGTGAAAAAACGGCGGTTTGGCACTTTCGACTATTTTTCCCGCTACGGCGTTTACCGAACAGGAAAAATTATTTTTTATAGATTTGTAGAGCGGGCGATTTCGGACGCGGGGATACCTAACATGTATATGTTTCACAGTTTTTAACTACTTTTATATGTGTTCTAGGGAAAGGGGGGTGATTTGAACTTTTAATTCTTTTTATATTTTTTTATATTTTTTTTTAACTTTTTTTTTTATTTTTTTTTTTGCATTTATTAGACCCCCTAGGGGTGTTGAACTCCAGGGGGTCTGATCACTAATGCTAATGCATTGCAAAAAAGCATCCTTTCTTTTGCAGGCTTCATAGACCAGCCTGTAAAAGAAAGGATTTGCAGACAAGCCTGGGAGCCTGTACAAGGCTCCCGGCTGTCATGGCAACGTGACGTCGGCCCTGGAGCATGCTCCAGGAGCCGGCGATCCTGGCCAAAATGGTCCCAATGCGCCGCCGGGGAAATGGCGCCTCCGGCGCCTTTGACCGCGGCGCCGGAGGGGTTAATGCCTCCGATCGGTCCGGGGACCGATCGGAGGCATTAGAGCCAGTTGTCTACTGCTTAAAGCAGTAGACACCCGGCGGCTATGGCGGCCGCCCGGCTCCTGGGCGGTCGCCATAGTTACAGACCCGACATGCGCCGTACTATTACGGCGCATGTCGGGAAGGGGTTAAGGACCACATCTAAGACTCCTACAATGTATTGGGTTGACCACGTTTGTTCTGTTAAAGGGGCTCTATCACTGGGAAAAGTCATTTTTAACTAATCACATCCTTGCATAGCCTTTAGAAAGTCTATTCCACACTTACCTTTAGTATGTAGATTGCCTCAGTGGTTTCTGAATAAGTCCGTTTTTATTCATATGCTAATTAGACTGTTGCACGATACATTGTGCACTCCTCTCCTGTTGTTTCCTATGGGAGGCTGCTGCTGATGATGACTCAGCTTCCTGTTCGCCTCACACACATAGGAGATAATAGGAGAGAGGAGGCTGCTGGGAACTTCCTGTACTGGCTGAAAGCTGATTAGCATATTAATAAAAACAGACTTATTCAGAAACCACTGGGGCAATTTACATACTAAAGGTAGGTGTGAAGTAGCATTTCTAAAGCCTATGCAAGCATGTGTTTAGATAAAAATGACTTTTCCCAGTGATAGAGCCCCTTTATGGATGTTGAAGATGCATAAAAAGTAGAGATGAGCGAACACTAAAATGTTCGAGGTTCGAAATTCGATTCGAACAGCCGCTCAATGTTCGTGTGTTCGAACGGGTTTCGAACCCCATTATAGTCTATGGGGAACAGATACTCGTTAAGGGGGAAACCCAAATCCGTGTCTGGAGGGTCACCAAGTCCACTATGACACCCCAGGAAATGATGCCAACACCTCTGGAATGACACTGGGACAGCAGGGGAAGCATGTCTGGGGGCATCTAACACACCAAAGACCCTCTATTACCCCAACATCACAGCCTAACAACTACACACTTTACACACTCAATACCACCTCTCTGACAGTAGGAAAACACCTTGAAACATGTGTATTTGGCACTTGCAGTGAGGAGAGCTTGTCACCAGCAGTGAATTTGGCCCTTGTAGTAAGTTGAGGTTGGCACCAACATTTGTTTTGAAAATCAGGGTGGATTGAGCCTCTAACCAGCAGAGTTTGGGCAAATTCATGGTGGAGGGAGCCTCTAAACACCCCAGTTTGGGCAAATTCATGGTGGAGGGAGCCTCTAAAAACCCCAGTTTGGACCAATTCATGGTGGAGGGAGCCTCTAACCAGCCCAGTTTGGGCAAATTCATGGTGGAGGGAGCCTCTAAAAAACCCAGTTTGGACCAATTCATGGTGGAGGGAGCCTCTAACCAGCCCAGTTTGGGCAAATTCATGGTGGAGGGAGCCTCTAACCAGCCCAGTTTGGACCAATTAATGGTGGAGGGAGCCTCTAACCAGCCCAGTTTGGACCAATTAATGGTGGAGGGAGCCTCTAACCAGCCCAGTTTGAACCAATTCATGGTGGAGGGAGCCTCTAAACAGCCCAGTTTGAGCAAATTCATGGTGGAGGGAGCCTCTAAAAAACCCAGTTTGGACCAATTCATGGTGGAGGGAGCCTCTAACCAGCCCAGTTTGGACCAATTAATGGTGGAGGGAGCCTCTAACCAGCCCAGTTTGGACCAATTCATGGTGGAGGGAGCCTCTAAACAGCCAAGTTTTGGGAAATTCATGGTGGAGGGAGCCTCTAACCAGCCCAGTTTGGACCAATTCATGGTGGAGGGAGCCTCTAAACAGCCAAGTTTTGGGAAATTCATGGTGGAGGGAGCCTCTAACCAGCCCAGTTTGGACCAATTCATGGTGGAGGGAGCCTCTAAAAAACCCAGTTTGGACCAATTCATGGTGGAGGGAGCCTCTAAACAGCCCAGTTTGGGCAAATTCATGGTGGAGGGAGCCTCTAACCAGCCCAGTTTGGACCAATTAATGGTGGAGGGAGCCTCTAAACAGCCCAGTTTGGGCAAATTCATGGTGGAGGGAGCCTCTAACCAGCCCAGTTTGGACCAATTCATGGTGGAGGGAGCCTCTAACCAGCCCAGTTTGGGCAAATTCATGGTGGAGGGAGCCTCTAAAAAACCCAGTTTGGACCAATTCATGGTGGAGGGAGCCTCTAACCAGCCCAGTTTGGGCAAATTCATGGTGGAGGGAGCCTCTAACCAGCCCAGTTTGGACCAATTAATGGTGGAGGGAGCCTCTAACCAGCCCAGTTTGGACCAATTCATGGTGGAGGGAGCCTCTAACCAGCCCAGTTTGGACCAATTAATGGTGGAGGGAGCCTCTAAACAGCCAAGTTTTGGGAAATTCATGGTGGAGGGAGCCTCTAACCAGCCCAGTTTGGGCAAATTCATGGTGGAGGGAGCCTCTAACCAGCCCAGTTTGGACCAATTAATGGTGGAGGGAGCCTCTAACCAGCCCAGTTTGGACCAATTCATGGTGGAGGGAGCCTCTAACCAGCCCAGTTTGGACCAATTAATGGTGGAGGGAGCCTCTAAACAGCCAAGTTTTGGGAAATTCATGGTGGAGGGAGCCTCTAACCAGCCCAGTTTGGACCAATTCATGGTGGAGGGAGCCTCTAAACAGCCCAGTTTGGGCAAATTCATGGTGGAGGGAGCCTCTAAAAAACCCAGTTTGGACCAATTCATGGTGGAGGGAGCCTCTAATTAGCCCAGTTTGGACCAATTAATTGTGGAGGGAGCCTCTAACCAGCCCAGTTTGGACCAATTAATGGTGGAGGGAGCCTCTAAACAGCCCAGTTTGGGCAAATTCATGGTGGAGGGAGCCTCTAACCAGCCCAGTTTGGACCAATTAATGGTGGAGGGAGCCTCTAACCAGCCCAGTTTGGACCAATTAATGGTGGAGGGAGCCTCTAACCACCCTAGTTTGGACCAATTCATGGTGGAGGGAGCCTCTAACCAGCCCAGTTTGGACCAATTCATGGTGGAGGGAGCCTCTAAAAAACCCAGTTTGGACCAATTCATGGTGGAGGGAGCCTCTAAACAGCCCAGTTTGGGCAAATTCATGGTGGAGGGAGCCTCTAAAAAACCCAGTTTGGACCAATTCATGGTGGAGGGAGCCTCTAACCAGCCCAGTTTGGACCAATTAATGGTGGAGGGAGCCTCTAAACAGCCAAGTTTGGACCAATTCATGGTGGAGGGAGCCTCTAAAAACCCCAGTTTGGACCAATTCATGGTGGAGGGAGCCTCTAACCAGCCCAGTTTGGACCAATTAATGGTGGAGGGAGCCTCTAACCAGCCCAGTTTGGACCAATTAATGGTGGAGGGAGCCTCTAACCACCCCAGTTTGGACCAATTCATGGTGGAGGGAGCCTCTAAACAGCCAAGTTTGGACCAATTCATGGTGAAGGGAGCCTCTAAAAACCCGTTTGGACCAATTCATGGTGGAGGGAGCCTCTAACCAGCCCAGTTTGGGCAAATTCATGGTGGAGGGAGCCTCTAAACAGCCCAGTTTGGGCAAATTCATGGTGGAGGGAGCCTCTAACCAGCCCAGTTTGGACCAATTAATGGTGGAGGGAGCCTCTAACCAGCCCAGTTTGGACCAATTAATGGTGGAGGGAGCCTCTAACCACCCCAGTTTGGACCAATTCATGGTGGAGGGAGCCTCTAAACAGCCAAGTGTGGACCAATTCATGGTGGAGGGAGCCTCTAAAAACCCCAGTTTGGACCAATTCATGGTGGAGGGAGCCTCTAACCAGCCCAGTTTGGACCAATTAATGGTGGAGGGAGCCTCTAAACAGCCAAGTTTTGGGAAATTCATGGTGGAGGGAGCCTCTAACCAGCCCAGTTTGGACCAATTCATGGTGGAGGGAGCCTCTAAACAGCCCAGTTTGGACCAATTAATTGTGGAGGGAGCCTCTAACCAGCCCAGTTTGGACCAATTAATGGTGGAGGGAGCCTCTAAACAGCCCAGTTTGGGCAAATTCATGGTGGAGGGAGCCTCTAACCAGCCCAGTTTGGACCAATTAATGGTGGAGGGAGCCTCTAACCAGCCCAGTTTGGACCAATTAATGGTGGAGGGAGCCTCTAACCACCCCAGTTTGGACCAATTCATGGTGGAGGGAGCCTCTAACCAGCCCAGTTTGGACCAATTCATGGTGGAGGGAGCCTCTAACCAGCCCAGTTTGGACCAATTAATGGTGGAGGGAGCCTCTAACCACCCCAGTTTGGACCAATTCATGGTGGAGGGAGCCTCTAAAAACCCCAGTTTGGACCAATTCATGGTGGAGGGAGCCTCTAACCAGCCCAGTTTGGACCAATTAATGGTGGAGGGAGCCTCTAACCAGCCCAGTTTGGACCAATTAATGGTGGAGGGAGCCTCTAACCACCCCAGTTTGGACCAATTCATGGTGGAGGGAGCCTCTAAACAGCCAAGTTTGGACCAATTCATGGTGAAGGGAGCCTCTAAAAACCCGTTTGGACCAATTCATGGTGGAGGGAGCCTCTAACCAGCCCAGTTTGGGCAAATTCATGGTGGAGGGAGCCTCTAAACAGCCCAGTTTGGGCAAATTCATGGTGGAGGGAGCCTCTAACCAGCCCAGTTTGGACCAATTAATGGTGGAGGGAGCCTCTAACCAGCCCAGTTTGGACCAATTAATGGTGGAGGGAGCCTCTAACCACCCCAGTTTGGACCAATTCATGGTGGAGGGAGCCTCTAAACAGCCAAGTTTGGACCAATTCATGGTGAAGGGAGCCTCTAAAAACCCGTTTGGACCAATTCATGGTGGAGGGAGCCTCTAACCAGCCCAGTTTGGGCAAATTCATGGTGGAGGGAGCCTCTAAACAGCCCAGTTTGGACCAATTCATGGTGGAGGGAGCCTCTAACCAGCCCAGTTTGGGCAAATTCATGGTGGAGGGAGCCTCTAACCAGCCCAGTTTGGACCAATTAATGGTGGAGGGAGCCTCTAACCAGCCCAGTTTGGACCAATTCATGGTGGAGGGAGCCTCTAACCAGCCCAGTTTGGACCAATTAATGGTGGAGGGAGCCTCTAAACAGCCAAGTTTTGGGAAATTCATGGTGGAGGGAGCCTCTAACCAGCCCAGTTTGGACCAATTCATGGTGGAGGGAGCCTCTAAACAGCCCAGTTTGGGCAAATTCATGGTGGAGGGAGCCTCTAAAAAACCCAGTTTGGACCAATTCATGGTGGAGGGAGCCTCTAATTAGCCCAGTTTGGACCAATTAATTGTGGAGGGAGCCTCTAACCAGCCCAGTTTGGACCAATTAATGGTGGAGGGAGCCTCTAAACAGCCCAGTTTGGGCAAATTCATGGTGGAGGGAGCCTCTAACCAGCCCAGTTTGGACCAATTAATGGTGGAGGGAGCCTCTAACCAGCCCAGTTTGGACCAATTAATGGTGGAGGGAGCCTCTAACCACCCCAGTTTGGACCAATTCATGGTGGAGGGAGCCTCTAACCAGCCCAGTTTGGACCAATTCATGGTGGAGGGAGCCTCTAAAAAACCCAGTTTGGACCAATTCATGGTGGAGGGAGCCTCTAAACAGCCCAGTTTGGGCAAATTCATGGTGGAGGGAGCCTCTAAAAAACCCAGTTTGGACCAATTCATGGTGGAGGGAGCCTCTAACCAGCCCAGTTTGGACCAATTAATGGTGGAGGGAGCCTCTAAACAGCCAAGTTTGGACCAATTCATGGTGGAGGGAGCCTCTAAAAACCCCAGTTTGGACCAATTCATGGTGGAGGGAGCCTCTAACCAGCCCAGTTTGGACCAATTAATGGTGGAGGGAGCCTCTAACCAGCCCAGTTTGGACCAATTAATGGTGGAGGGAGCCTCTAACCACCCCAGTTTGGACCAATTCATGGTGGAGGGAGCCTCTAAACAGCCAAGTTTGGACCAATTCATGGTGAAGGGAGCCTCTAAAAACCCGTTTGGACCAATTCATGGTGGAGGGAGCCTCTAACCAGCCCAGTTTGGACCAATTAATTGTGGAGGGAGCCTCTAACCAGCCCAGTTTGGACCAATTAATGGTGGAGGGAGCCTCTAAACAGCCCAGTTTGGGCAAATTCATGGTGGAGGGAGCCTCTAACCAGCCCAGTTTGGACCAATTAATGGTGGAGGGAGCCTCTAACCAGCCCAGTTTGGACCAATTAATGGTGGAGGGAGCCTCTAACCACCCCAGTTTGGACCAATTCATGGTGGAGGGAGCCTCTAACGAGCCCAGTTTGGACCAATTAATGGTGGAGGGAGCCTCTAACCAGCCCAGTTTGGACCAATTAATGGTGGAGGGAGCCTCTAACCACCCCAGTTTGGACCAATTCATGGTGGAGGGAGCCTCTAAAAACCCCAGTTTGGACCAATTCATGGTGGAGGGAGCCTCTAACCAGCCCAGTTTGGACCAATTAATGGTGGAGGGAGCCTCTAACCAGCCCAGTTTGGACCAATTAATGGTGGAGGGAGCCTCTAACCACCCCAGTTTGGACCAATTCATGGTGGAGGGAGCCTCTAAACAGCCAAGTTTGGACCAATTCATGGTGAAGGGAGCCTCTAAAAACCCGTTTGGACCAATTCATGGTGGAGGGAGCCTCTAACCAGCCCAGTTTGGGCAAATTCATGGTGGAGGGAGCCTCTAAACAGCCCAGTTTGGGCAAATTCATGGTGGAGGGAGCCTCTAACCAGCCCAGTTTGGACCAATTAATGGTGGAGGGAGCCTCTAACCAGCCCAGTTTGGACCAATTAATGGTGGAGGGAGCCTCTAACCACCCCAGTTTGGACCAATTCATGGTGGAGGGAGCCTCTAAACAGCCAAGTTTGGACCAATTCATGGTGAAGGGAGCCTCTAAAAACCCGTTTGGACCAATTCATGGTGGAGGGAGCCTCTAACCAGCCCAGTTTGGGCAAATTCATGGTGGAGGGAGCCTCTAAACAGCCCAGTTTGGGCAAATTCATGGTGGAGGGAGCCTCTAACCAGCCCAGTTTGGACCAATTAATGGTGGAGGGAGCCTCTAACCAGCCCAGTTTGGACCAATTAATGGTGGAGGGAGCCTCTAACCACCCCAGTTTGGACCAATTCATGGTGGAGGGAGCCTCTAAACAGCCAAGTTTGGACCAATTCATGGTGGAGGGAGCCTCTAAAAACCCCAGTTTGGACCAATTCATGGTGGAGGGAGCCTCTAACCAGCCCAGTTTGGACCAATTAATGGTGGAGGGAGCCTCTAAACAGCCAAGTTTTGGGAAATTCATGGTGGAAGGAGCCTCTAACCAGCCCAGTTTGGACCAATTCATGGTGGAGGGAGCCTCTAATTAGCCCAGTTTGGACCAATTAATTGTGGAGGGAGCCTCTAACCAGCCCAGTTTGGACCAATTAATGGTGGAGGGAGCCTCTAAACAGCCCAGTTTGGGCAAATTCATGGTGGAGGGAGCCTCTAACCAGCCCAGTTTGGACCAATTAATGGTGGAGGGAGCCTCTAACCAGCCCAGTTTGGACCAATTAATGGTGGAGGGAGCCTCTAACCACCCCAGTTTGGACCAATTCATGGTGGAGGGAGCCTCTAACCAGCCCAGTTTGGACCAATTCATGGTGGAGGGAGCCTCTAACCAGCCCAGTTTGGACCAATTAATGGTGGAGGGAGCCTCTAACCACCCCAGTTTGGACCAATTCATGGTGGAGGGAGCCTCTAAAAACCCCAGTTTGGACCAATTCATGGTGGAGGGAGCCTCTAACCAGCCCAGTTTGGACCAATTAATGGTGGAGGGAGCCTCTAACCAGCCCAGTTTGGACCAATTAATGGTGGAGGGAGCCTCTAACCACCCCAGTTTGGACCAATTCATGGTGGAGGGAGCCTCTAAACAGCCAAGTTTGGACCAATTCATGGTGAAGGGAGCCTCTAAAAACCCGTTTGGACCAATTCATGGTGGAGGGAGCCTCTAACCAGCCCAGTTTGGGCAAATTCATGGTGGAGGGAGCCTCTAAACAGCCCAGTTTGGGCAAATTCATGGTGGAGGGAGCCTCTAACCAGCCCAGTTTGGACCAATTAATGGTGGAGGGAGCCTCTAACCAGCCCAGTTTGGACCAATTAATGGTGGAGGGAGCCTCTAACCACCCCAGTTTGGACCAATTCATGGTGGAGGGAGCCTCTAAACAGCCAAGTTTGGACCAATTCATGGTGAAGGGAGCCTCTAAAAACCCGTTTGGACCAATTCATGGTGGAGGGAGCCTCTAACCAGCCCAGTTTGGGCAAATTCATGGTGGAGGGAGCCTCTAAACAGCCCAGTTTGGGCAAATTCATGGTGGAGGGAGCCTCTAACCAGCCCAGTTTGGACCAATTAATGGTGGAGGGAGCCTCTAACCAGCCCAGTTTGGACCAATTAATGGTGGAGGGAGCCTCTAACCACCCCAGTTTGGACCAATTCATGGTGGAGGGAGCCTTTAAACAGCCAAGTTTGGACCAATTCATGGTGGAGGGAGCCTCTAAAAACCCCAGTTTGGACCAATTCATGGTGGAGGGAGCCTCTAACCAGCCCAGTTTGGACCAATTAATGGTGGAGGGAGCCTCTAAACAGCCAAGTTTTGGGAAATTCATGGTGGAGGGAGCCTCTAACCAGCCCAGTTTGGACCAATTCATGGTGGAGGGAGCCTCTAAACAGCCCAGTTTGGGCAAATTCATGGTGGAGGGAGCCTCTAAAAAACCCAGTTTGGACCAATTCATGGTGGAGGGAGCCTCTAATTAGCCCAGTTTGGACCAATTAATTGTGGAGGGAGCCTCTAACCAGCCCAGTTTGGACCAATTAATGGTGGAGGGAGCCTCTAAACAGCCCAGTTTGGGCAAATTCATGGTGGAGGGAGCCTCTAACCAGCCCAGTTTGGACCAATTAATGGTGGAGGGAGCCTCTAACCAGCCCAGTTTGGACCAATTAATGGTGGAGGGAGCCTCTAACCACCCCAGTTTGGACCAATTCATGGTGGAGGGAGCCTCTAACCAGCCCAGTTTGGACCAATTCATGGTGGAGGGAGCCTCTAACCAGCCCAGTTTGGACCAATTAATGGTGGAGGGAGCCTCTAACCACCCCAGTTTGGACCAATTCATGGTGGAGGGAGCCTCTAAAAAACCCAGTTTGGACCAATTCATGGTGGAGGGAGCCTCTAAACAGCCCAGTTTGGGCAAATTCATGGTGGAGGGAGCCTCTAAACAGCCCAGTTTGGGCAAATTCATGGTGGAGGGAGCCTCTAACCAGCCCAGTTTGGACCAATTAATGGTGGAGGGAGCCTCTAACCAGCCCAGTTTGGACCAATTCATGGTGGAGGGAGCCTCTAAACAGCCCAGTTTGGGCAAATTCATGGTGGAAGGAGCCTCTAACCAGCAGAGTTGTGGGAAAGCAGGGTGGAGGGAGCCTCTAACCAGCAGAGTTGGTGGAAATCAGGGTGGAGGGAGCCTCTAACCAGCAGAGTTGGGGGAAATCATGTTGGAGGGAGCCTAGTATTAGCAGAATTGTGCAACGCTTATGGTGGATGAGTATGAGGATGCGGAGGAATTGGAGAGGTTGAGTACAGACATGGAGTTTCATGTTGGGGTGCTTTACACAGGTGGGCACAAAAATGAAGGCTCTATCCAGTGGTGGTTCATTTTTATCAAAGTGAGCCGGTCGGCACTCTCAGCTGACAGACGGGTGCGCTTGTCAGTGATGATGCCACCGGCTGCACTGAACACCCTCTCAGATAGGACGCTGGCGGCAGGACAGGACAGCACCTCCAAGGCATATAGGGCAAGTTCAAGCCACAGGTCCAACTTCGACACCCAATACGTGTAGGGCGCAGAGGGGTCGGAGAGGACAGGGCTGTGGTCGGAAAGGTATTCCCGCAACATGCGCCTATACTTCTCACGCCTGGTGACACTAGGACCCTCCGTGGCGGCACTTTGGCGAGGGGGTGCCATCAAGGTGTCCCAGACCTTAGACAGTGTGCCCCTCGTTTGTGTGGACCGGTGAGAACTTGGTTGCCTACTGGAGGAACTGCCCTCCCTGCCGCCACTGTCACATGCTGGAAACATCTCCATCATATTCTGCACCAATTGCCTGTGGCAAGCATTGATGCGATTGGCCCTCCCCTCTACCGGAATAAAAGACGAGATGTTGTTTTTATACCGGGGGTCAAGGATAGCAAAAATCCAGTACTGGTTGTCCTCCATGATTTTGACAATACGCTTGTCGGTTGTAAAGCACCCCAACATGAACTCAGCCATGTCTGCCACAGTGTTAGTTGGCATGACTCCTCTGGCCCCACCGGAAAGTTCAATCTCCATTTCCTCCTCATCCTCCATGTCTACCCATCCGCGCTGCAACAATGGGACGATTCGAAGTTGCCCGGAAGCCTCCTGTATCACCATCACATCATCAGACAACTCTTCTTCCTCCTCCTCCTCCTCCTCCTCCTCCATTAAACGCAGTGAAGCGGACAGATGTGTGGACCTACTCTCCAGCTGTGACGGATCGGATGCTATCCCTAACTCCTCTGTGTGATCTGAGTTATCCCTGATGTCAATCAGGGATTCTCTCAGAACACACAAGAGCGGGATTGTAAGGCTCACCATCGCATCCTCAGAGCTCACCCTCCTTGTGGACTCCTCAAAGACCCGTAGGATGTCACAAAGGTCTCTCATCCATGGCCACTCATGGATGTGAAACTGAGGCAGCTGACTTTGTGGCACCCTAGGGTTTTGTAGCTGGTATTCCATCAAAGGTCTCTGCTGCTCAACCACTCTATTCAACATCTGAAACGTTGAGTTCCAGCGTGTGGGGACGTCGCACAAAAGCCGGTGTTGTGGCACATGCAGGCGTTGCTGGAGAGATTTTAAGCTAGCAGCGGCTACTGTCGACTTGCGAAAGTGGGCGCACATGCGCCGCACTTTCACCAGTAGCTCTGGAACATTGGGGTAGCTCTTTAGGAAACGTTGCACCACTAGGTTGAAGACGTGGGCCAGGCATGGAACATGTTGGAGTCCGGCAAGCTCCAGAGCTGCTACCAGGTTCCGGCCGTTATCACAAACGACCATGCCTGGGCCCAGGTGCAGCGGCTCAAACCATATTGCCGTCTCATCGAGGAGGGCATCCCTCACCTCGGAGGCAGTGTGCTGTCTGTCCCCCAAGCTGATCAGCTTCAGCACAGCCTGCTGACGTCTACCAACGCCAGTGCTGCAACGTTTCCAACTCGTAGCTGGGGTCAATCTAACAGCGGAGGAGGAGGCGGTGGCGGAGGAGGAGGCGGTGGCGGAGGAGGAGGCGGTAGAGGAGGAGGAGGAGGGGGGTGTTCTTCTCGCGCGTCGGTGGTCAAGTGGACCTTTGTGCAAAGCGCGGAACTAAGGGCCCGCCTGATGTTGAGTGACACGTGCTGGTGCAAGGCGGGGACGGCACACCGGGAGAAGTAGTGACGGCTAGGGACGGCATAGCGAGGTGCCGCAGTTGCCATCAGGTCCAGGAAGGCGGGAGTTTCAACAAGCCGGAACGCCAACATCTCCTGGGCCAGCAGTTTAGCGATGTTGGCGTTCAAGGCTTGCGCGTGTGGGTGGTTAGCAGTGTATTTCTGCCGCCGCTCCAATGTCTGAGAGATGGTGGGTTGTTGTAAAGAAACGCCTGATGGTGCCTTTGATGGTGCAGGAGAAGGAGATAAGACAGGACCAGGGGAGGATGAGGTAGAAGTCAACAAAGTGGCGGAGGCAGATGAAGTGGTGTCCTGGCTCGTCCTCTGGAGTGCATCGCCAGCACAGTCAGCAGTGGCAGTGGCAGAGGCAGAGGCAGAGGCAGTGGCAGTGGCGTGAACGGCAGGCGGCCTTTGTCCTGCCGTTGCTGCCTGCCACTGATTCCAGTGCTTGGATTCCAAATGACGGCGCATTGAAGTGGTGGACAGGTTGCTCTTCTCAGAGCCCCTAATCAATTTCGAGAGGCAAATTGTGCAGACAACACTATATCTGTCCTCGGCGCATTCCTTGAAAAAACTCCACACCTTCGAGAAACGTGCCCTCGAGGTGGGAGTTTTTCGGGGCTGGGTACGAACTGGAACATCTTGGGAGATTCCGGGTGTGGCCTGGCTTCGCCTAAGCTGCTGACCTCTGCCTCTGCCTCTAGCTACCCTTTTTGGTGCTGCACCTGCCTCAACATCCACACTACTTTCCCCGCTTGACATCCCCCCTGTCCAGGTCGGGTCAGTGTCCTCATCATCCACCACTTCCTCTTCCAACTCCTGTCTCATCTCCTCCTCCCGCACAATGCGCCAGTCAACTGGATGCCCTGACGGCAACTGCGTCACATCATCGTCGATGAGGGTGGGTTGCTGGTCATCCACCACCAAATCGAACGGAGATGGAGGAGACTCTAGTGTTTGAGCATCTGGACACAGATGCTCCTCTGTTAGGTTCGTGGAATCGTGACGTGGAGAGGCAGGTTGAGGGACAATGAAAGGAGCGGAGAACAGCTCTGGGGAGCAGGGACAGTTTGGGTTATTGTTCTGTAAAGCTTCGGAATTTTGGGAGGAAGGAAGACAAGACTGTTGGGTAATAGGAGGAGAGGAGGCAGAGTCTGACTGGCTGCTGGACAATGTGCTGTAAGCGTTCTCTGACAGCCATTGCAAGACCTGTTCCTGGTTCTCGGGCCTACTAAGGTTTGTACCCTGCAGTTTAGTTAATGTGGCAAGCAACCCTGGCACTGTGGAGTGGCGCAATGCTTGCTGCCCCACAGGAGTAGGCACGGGACGCCCTGTGGCTTCACTGCTACCTTGCTCCCCAGAACCATTCCCCCGACCTCGCCCACGGCCTCGTCCACGTCCCTTTCCGGGAGCCTTGCGCATTTTGAATTCCTAGTTAGAAATTGGCACTGTATACCAGTAGTAAAAATTGTGGGTGCACGTAACCCCAATATATTCTTTGAATTCCCAGTCAGACACTGGCACTATATGGCAGTAGCAAGAAATGAGGGTATTTGTATTCCCAATATACTCTTTGAATTCCCAGTCAGACAATGGCACTGTATACCAGTAGTAAAAATTGTGGGTGCACGTAACCCCAATATATTCTTTGAATTCCCAGTCAGACACTGGCACTATATGGCAGTAGCAAGAAATGAGGGTATTTGTATTCCCAATATACTCTTTGAATTCCCAGTCAGACAATGGCACTGTATACCAGTAGTAAAAATTGTGGGTGCACGTAACCCCAATATATTCTTTGAATTACCAGTCAGAAACTGGCACTATATGGCAGTAGCAAGAAATGAGGGTATTTATAACCCCAATATATTCTTTGAATTCCCAGTCAGACAATGGCACTGTATACCAGTAGTAAAAATTGTGGGTGCACGTAACCCCAATATATTCTTTGAATTACCAGTCAGAAACTGGCACTATATGGCAGTAGCAAGAAATGAGGGTATTTGTATTCCCAATATACTCTTTGAATTCCCAGTCAGACAATGGCACTGTATACCAGTAGTAAAAATTGTGGGTGCACGTAACCCCAATATATTCTTTGAATTACCAGTCAGAAACTGGCACTATATGGCAGTAGCAAGAAATGAGGGTATTTATAACCCCAATATATTCTTTGAATTCCCAGTCAGACAATGGCACTGTATACCAGTAGTAAAAATTGTGGGTGCACGTAACCCCAATATATTCTTTGAATTCCCAGTCAGACACTGGCACTATATGGCAGTAGCAAGAAATGAGGGTATTTGTATTCCCAATATACTCTTTGAATTCCCAGTCAGACAATGGCACTGTATACCAGTAGTAAAAATTGTGGGTGCACGTAACCCCAATATATTCTTTGAATTACCAGTCAGAAACTGGCACTATATGGCAGTAGCAAGAAATGAGGGTATTTATAACCCCAATATATTCTTTGAATTCCCAGTCAGACAATGGCACTGTATACCAGTAGTAAAAATTGTGGGTGCACGTAACCCCAATATATTCTTTGAATTCCCAGTCAGAAACTGGCACTATATGGCAGTAGCAAGAAATGAGGGTATTTGTATTCCCAATATATTCTTTGAATTCCCAGTCAGACAATGGCACTGTATACCAGTAGTAAAAATTGTGGGTGCACGTAACCCCAATATATTCTTTGAATTACCAGTCAGAAACTGGCACTATATGGCAGTAGCAAGAAATGAGGGTATTTATAACCCCAATATATTCTTTGAATTCCCAGTCAGACAATGGCACTGTATACCAGTAGTAAAAATTGTGGGTGCACGTAACCCCAATATATTCTTTGAATTACCAGTCAGAAACTGGCACTATATGGCAGTAGCAAGAAATGAGGGTATTTGTATTCCCAATATATTCTTTGAATTCCCAGTCAGACAATGGCACTGTATACCAGTAGTAAAAATTGTGGGTGCACGTAACCCCAATATATTCTTTGAATTCCCAGTCAGACACTGGCACTATATGGCAGTAGCAAGAAATGAGGGTATTTGTATTCCCAATATACTCTTTGAATTCCCAGTCAGACAATGGCACTGTATACCAGTAGTAAAAATTGTGGGTGCACGTAACCCCAATATATTCTTTGAATTACCAGTCAGAAACTGGCACTATATGGCAGTAGCAAGAAATGAGGGTATTTATAACCCCAATATATTCTTTGAATTCCCAGTCAGACAATGGCACTGTATACCAGTAGTAAAAATTGTGGGTGCACGTAACCCCAATATATTCTTTGAATTACCAGTCAGAAACTGGCACTATATGGCAGTAGCAAGAAATGAGGGTATTTGTATTCCCAATATACTCTTTGAATTCCCAGTCAGACAATGGCACTGTATACCAGTAGTAAAAATTGTGGGTGCACGTAACCCCAATATATTCTTTGAATTACCAGTCAGAAACTGGCACTATATGGCAGTAGCAAGAAATGAGGGTATTTATAACCCCAATATATTCTTTGAATTCCCAGTCAGACAATGGCACTGTATACCAGTAGTAAAAATTGTGGGTGCACGTAACCCCAATATATTCTTTGAATTCCCAGTCAGAAACTGGCACTATATGGCAGTAGCAAGAAATGAGGGTATTTGTATTCCCAATATATTCTTTGAATTCCCAGTCAGACAATGGCACTGTATACCAGTAGTAAAAATTGTGGGTGCACGTAACCCCAATATATTCTTTGAATTACCAGTCAGAAACTGGCACTATATGGCAGTAGCAAGAAATGAGGGTATTTATAACCCCAATATATTCTTTGAATTCCCAGTCAGACAATGGCACTGTATACCAGTAGTAAAAATTGTGGGTGCACGTAACCCCAATATATTCTTTGAATTCCCAGTCAGACACTGGCACTATATGGCAGTAGCAAGAAATGAGGGTATTTGTATTCCCAATATACTCTTTGAATTCCCAGTCAGACAATGGCACTGTATACCAGTAGTAAAAATTGTGGGTGCACGTAACCCCAATATATTCTTTGAATTACCAGTCAGAAACTGGCACTATATGGCAGTAGCAAGAAATGAGGGTATTTATAACCCCAATATATTCTTTGAATTCCCAGTCAGACAATGGCACTGTATACCAGTAGTAAAAATTGTGGGTGCACGTAACCCCAATATATTCTTTGAATTACCAGTCAGAAACTGGCACTATATGGCAGTAGCAAGAAATGAGGGTATTTGTATTCCCAATATACTCTTTGAATTCCCAGTCAGACAATGGCACTGTATACCAGTAGTAAAAATTGTGGGTGCACGTAACCCCAATATATTCTTTGAATTCCCAGTCAGAAACTGGCACTATATGGCAGTAGCAAGAAATGAGGGTATTTGTATTCCCAATATATTCTTTGAATTCCCAGTCAGACAATGGCACTGTATACCAGTAGTAAAAATTGTGGGTGCACGTAACCCCAATATATTCTTTGAATTACCAGTCAGAAACTGGCACTATATGGCAGTAGCAAGAAATGAGGGTATTTATAACCCCAATATATTCTTTGAATTCCCAGTCAGACAATGGCACTGTATACCAGTAGTAAAAATTGTGGGTGCACGTAACCCCAATATATTCTTTGAATTCCCAGTCAGACACTGGCACTATATGGCAGTAGCAAGAAATGAGGGTATTTGTATTCCCAATATACTCTTTGAATTCCCAGTCAGACAATGGCACTGTATACCAGTAGTAAAAATTGTGGGTGCACGTAACCCCAATATATTCTTTGAATTACCAGTCAGAAACTGGCACTATATGGCAGTAGCAAGAAATGAGGGTATTTATAACCCCAATATATTCTTTGAATTCCCAGTCAGACAATGGCACTGTATACCAGTAGTAAAAATTGTGGGTGCACGTAACCCCAATATATTCTTTGAATTACCAGTCAGAAACTGGCACTATATGGCAGTAGCAAGAAATGAGGGTATTTGTATTCCCAATATACTCTTTGAATTCCCAGTCAGACAATGGCACTGTATACCAGTAGTAAAAATTGTGGGTGCACGTAACCCCAATATATTCTTTGAATTACCAGTCAGAAACTGGCACTATATGGCAGTAGCAAGAAATGAGGGTATTTATAACCCCAATATATTCTTTGAATTCCCAGTCAGACAATGGCACTGTATACCAGTAGTAAAAATTGTGGGTGCACGTAACCCCAATATATTCTTTGAATTCCCAGTCAGAAACTGGCACTATATGGCAGTAGCAAGAAATGAGGGTATTTGTATTCCCAATATACTCTTTGAATTCCCAGTCAGACAATGGCACTGTATACCAGTAGTAAAAATTGTGGGTGCACGTAACCCCAATATATTCTTTGAATTCCCAGTCAGAAACTGGCACTATATGGCAGTAGCAAGAAATGAGGGTATTTGTATTCCCAATATATTCTTTGAATTCCCAGTCAGACAATGGCACTGTATACCAGTAGTAAAAATTGTGGGTGCACGTAACCCCAATATATTCTTTGAATTACCAGTCAGAAACTGGCACTATATGGCAGTAGCAAGAAATGAGGGTATTTATAACCCCAATATATTCTTTGAATTCCCAGTCAGACAATGGCACTGTATACCAGTAGTAAAAATTGTGGGTGTATATAGCCCCAATTCTATTGCTAGGGGACTTGCAGGGTATTTCTGGGGTGAAGGTGGGGGGGCACACCGTTGGAACGGGTATCGGGGTATATATCGGGTATACGGGAATACACTGACAGTGTATTCCATTCAGGATCCTGGGAAAGCTGGGTTGCGGCGATTGAGCCCGTCAGTGCCACGTTACACTGACAAGCTTCTCCCTGGAATTTAGCTCTTACAAGAGCTGTTGGTTGTCTTCTCCTTCCTATCCTAGCCTGTCCCTGCCTACCCAGAATCTAAGCCCTAGCTAGCTGGACGGAAACCTCCGTCCTCGGTGAATTGCAAGCTCAGAATGACGCGAAGCTGGGCGGCGCTGTTCTTTTAAATTAGAGGTCACATGTTTTCGGCAGCCAATGGGTTTTGCCCACTTTTTTCAACGTCACCGGTGTCGTAGTTCCTGTCCCACCTACCCTGCGCTGTTATTGGAGCAAAAAAGGCGCCAGGGAAGGTGGGAGGGGAATCGAGTAATGGCGCACTTTACCACGCGGTGTTCGATTCGATTCGAACATGCCGAACAGCCTAATATCCGATCGAACATGAGTTCGATAGAACACTGTTCGCTCATCTCTAATAAAAAGACGAAGATACACAGCAATTTTTTTTTTTTTTTTTTTTTATTGACTTCATTTAAAGTGTGATTAGTATAAGTCTGGCTTAGAAGTCAGTGCAATAAATGTCTAGAGTAGAGCTGTTCACTTCCAGCGGCGAATTCTCCTCCAGAGCCTGTGCAAGGTCTCCCTCACCATTCTGCCAAATGTTCTGCAATGAGAAATTATACAATATATTAGATATTATTCTTCTATGTAAATGGGGCACATGCAGTGGGATTGTCTTGATGAGAACAACAGCTTTAGGGTGCCTTCACATGGAGTATACGCTCACTGATTCTGAACGTGTAACACGTTCCGAATCAACGGCATTAAAACAGATCCCATTGCTTTCTACGCGCGTATCAAATTGAAAGCAATAGGGAAAAAGCAGCCCATTCATTTCTATTGGGAGCGCACGTATGCCGGCTCCCATAGAAGGCAATGGGATCTGTTTTAACGCCGCTGATTCGTAACGTGTTACACATTCAGAATCAGTGAGCGTTTACTCCGTGTGAAGGGGCCCTTAGATTTGCCCTGTAGACCCATCAGTAGACTATGATGGCAGCCACTGAATAGACTCCGCACTACACTTTGCTGACAGCTTCACAGGAGAGAACATTAATAAGCCCCCGCCCCCCTCAGTTACACTGACTTACCTGCGATGTATTATTACAGGTTCTTGAATTGGTTTTATCACCTGCCACCTGTCATTGGCATATGTCATTCCACAGAACAGTTTTTGATGTTTTTCGAGCATTGGTGGTTTATTGGCTTCAGTCGAGGACAGGAGATTGTCTATTTTATTAGTTGTCATCGCTGGGGGCTGTGGAGAGAAGATATGAGAACCAGGGTTCATAAAGAAGGAATACAGTGAGCTACCAGGGTTCATAAAGGAGGAATACAGTGAGCTGTACTACTACTACCATCATCTCCGCATCATATACTTACAATTTCTAGACATAATGGTGGACGAGCTCTAGCTCCCTCTATATCAGTCCAGTTAATCTCTGTGAAGAATGGATGATCCCTGATTGTATTTACAAGTATCTGCCGCCAAAACGGAGACTTGCTTAATAGCTGAAAAAATACAATGAAGATACCAAATGTTAAGACAAACTCTATTGTACAATATGATGACGTTTACTGTGGTCTAAATCAATATGTGGGCTGTGGTATTCTGCAATAACACACCAGCAATGGAGCATAAAGGATAAATACATATATACTCACCCAGTCTATCAGATCTTTGACTTGCCGGTCAAGTCCTTTAGGATAGGTGGGATGATCCAGGATCAGAGATTTCTCAATCTTGTCATATGACCTACCAGCAAATGGATATTTGCCAGTGGCCATTTGATAAAACATCACACCAGCCGAAAACCAGTCCACTGCCGCGTTGTAGGGCTTTCCTAGAAGAATCTGTGGAAACATTCGGGAGACAATAAAAGTTAGAAATCTGTTCAGACCACCAGAAGTCATGGAGATGTCCAGACCTGTACATGGTGATAACTCAGTAACGTAGATGATTCCTCACCTCAGGTGCCATGTATCTAAGAGTTCCAGCATGTTGTGAGATCTTCGTGTCCCCAAATATGTTTGTCACGGCAAGGCCAAAATCAGCGATTTTCAAGTGGCCAGCGCTGTCCAATAGGATGTTTTCTGGTTTTATGTCTCTGTTAAAGGAAAGAGTTTATTAAATACTGTAACATATTTATCATCTTAGCTGAGCTGATACATCTTGTAATTTTATCTACAGAAGGCATTAGGATGAAGGGTATGGGGGCTGTCAGGGGGTATATATATACCAGGTCTGCACAGAAGAAAACGTGCTTCACTTACCTGTGTATGATGCCTCTGGTGTGCAGATACTGCAGCCCACAGATAATCTCTGCTGCAAAAAATCTGACAAAGAAAAGAAAAAACATCAACATCTAAAATGTCATCCACCAAATGAAGAGATGGAACGTGACATATAGCTGGATGTCTCTTGACAACCATCGTCTATATCTAATATATCCATGTCTTGTCTTACCTGGTGATTGTAATAGGGAATGGGGCGTTGGCTCTCATGAGGTCTCTTAGGTCTCCTCCACTGAGATATTCCATCACAAAGAAGACGTAGTCCTGTGGTAAAGACACAGCAGAAGACAGGGGTTATTATCATATTATCATTGTAAATCAGACATATCCTCCTCTGGGCCTGTGCACCTGTCTGAAATCTACACCAGCTTGTATCTGGGATAGGTTTCAGGCATTGTTTATAGCAGAAAGCTGGGGTAGATGAGAATACACCTGGAGAGGCCGATGTCTCTGCCCACAGCTTGTTCTTACCATGTCTACTACCCCTAATAACGTGGCGAGGGCAGTGCGAAAACAAAACTTACAACAATGTTTAACACAAGAGAAATGTAAAAAGTTGCAAACCCAAGGCTTACACCTGTTCTACAGTAGAAAAGTGGCCAAGATCCTTAATGGATCTGCCCCATTGTGCACATAGGCCAAGATCCTTAATGGATCTGCCCCATTGTGCACATAGGGATATTCTTGGTGTAGAATTCATGGAAGACTCTAACCTGCTGGATTATAGGACTCTTACCTGAGTGTGGAAGATGGCATGAGCATGGGTAAATAGCGGGCTCTGGCTAGTCATCTCCAGGACCTGACGCTCAATCAGGACGTTTTCTCTGAATTCCTGAAGTAGGCCCCTCTTCTTCACCAGCTTTATTGCCAGTTGTTCCTGGCAGCTGGGATGTGTGGCCAACATGACCTGGAAGAAACAAAGCATTAGATCTGGAGGAAAGGCCTGTCCTGCCATGGCATGTGATGAAGAGACATGAAGCGCAGAGATTTCACATCACATATGAGGGAGGCGTCATAATAATTCTTAATACTTACTTTGCCAAAACCGCCCTGTCCAATCACATTATGGAAGGTGAAGCTTTCCAGCCCAGTCACAATGATGGGGGATTCTGCTGGGGTTGTCCCTGGTGGAGAGAGAGAGGAGACATAAGAGTTAATGGAGGAGAATTTATCATAAGGGAATGATTTAGGTTCATTTATTGGAGTTTGTGTTTCTTTAAATTTATTAAATGCTACTTGTTGTTTTACATTATTTGCTGTATATTGAAGTGTAAGACTGTGTTCACACTACCGTCGCTGTCCGCCCTGGTGTTTCCATCATAAACCCCGGGGAAACTGGATGGTTTGCCAGTGGTCAACTTTAAAGACCCATTCAAATGAACCGCCGGCAAGCCGTCCCCTGTCCAGTTTCCCCGGAGTTTACAACGGAAATCCCAGGGTGAACAGCGGCGCTAGTGTGAACCCAGCCTAAGACTTCTGTCCTAAAGTGAGTGTTACTCCAACTGTCAGTATCAGCCATTGGAGTCAGATTGTGACAATTATTGATAAGATTGTGACAATAAGCTCAAGAAGTTGAAATTCTCTTGTTTTGCACCTTTTTAACGCCAGAATCCTAGAGTGCAGGGCTCGATATATTTCCCCCAATATTCCTGTATTTGACCTCCAATAGTAATTTCAATATGGAGGCGACATCTTTATGTCATACATTTTCTCAATTCCCTGCACACTGTTAATGACTAATACAGAATATTGAAGATAAAAACTTTATTCGTTGCCTATAACAGTCAACCACCTTACAACTTCATAAAACTGACTGTGATTGCTTTCTAGGGACAACAAGGACCATTGTTCTTAGGGCTAGTTCCCACGGAGTTCCGCGTGTACACATTCCGTCACGGCATTCTGCACCGGATGAGGCCCAAATGAATGGGCTGGAGCCTCGCACCGCGGACGCCGCAACTGATTCAGCCTCGAAATCTGCGGCAAGATAGGGCAGCTCGCTTCTTTTTTCTGCTCCTAGCTAGCGGAAAAAACAATCGAGCGGCTCCCATTGAAGTAAATGGGAGCCATTTTTGGCAGCAGACTTTGAGACGGATTCTGTCAAAAACGGCTACCAAAACATTCCATGTGAACTAGCCCTTAGACAGATTTGATGAATCTCCCTCCAAAACACCTTGGTGCAAATTTAGCAAACTATAGAAATGGAAAAACTTTGTTGCCCATAGTAGCCAGTCACAGCACAGCTTGTATTTTATGGAAATAGTTTAGGAAATGAAAACTGACTTCTGATTGGTTGCTATGGGCAACAGGGGCAAATTTGTCCAGACAGCTTTATATGCCTGCTTAGTTATGGTCATTAGTGGGACCTCCAAAGATGGACAATCCCAACAATGACGACTTTGAGGTTATTGGGGCAGATTTATTAAACTGTCTAAAATAATAATAAATAAATCGTCTTAACTGCCCATAGTAAACCAATCACAACGCAACTTTCATTTCTTACAAACAGAATACTAGATGAAAGCTGCGCTGTGATTGGTTGCTATGGACAGCTCAGACAGTTTTGCTTTTAGACAGTGGTAATAAATCTGCCGCCCCGGCTGTAGGTATCTTAGATCTGCGCTCACCTGGCAGTTGCCCCATGTTAGTATTTGGGGACTTGCTGGATCCATCTTCAGTGTTTCCTTCCATCTCTTCTCTAGTCCTCTTTGTAGGACTATTCTCCTGTATAGGACTTCCAGGTCTTTTGGAAGCCGCAGTAATTTTTTTCTTAGCGAGACGTTTTGATCTTTTAGCTGTTCCTCGCTTTCTTGGCGCCTCATTTCTCTGCTCCCTTTTTCTTTTCTGCGGGGGAACTGGAGAAATCGGCGCGTTCAGCTCCATAGGTGTCATATTGGGCTGAGGACAGGCCTGTCCACCTGTAGCAGGTTCCATTTCTATGTATGATGATACAAGAAACTCACAGGCTTGTCTTCTGAACAATTGAAGTTTTGAGTCTGAAAGAACTTTGGTAGAGCACCAAAAAATACGCCTTCACCGGGTAAGGGATGAAGAAGTTCTGACGGAACTCAGAATGTTTAGTTCTTAAGTCAACTACTGTATGACATCACAATGGGTATTGTGACATCATCACATTCCAAAGTCACATGACCTCACATTCTATATGCAAATTATACAAAGCAGAACAAGACAACCATAAATATTACAACTGTGGTCACTGGACCTAATGTACAGAAATTCTGACTTTGTGCCCTAAAGCAACCAATCAGAGCTAAGCTTTCATGTATTCAGTAGTTGTGAAGATGATACATAGAGAAGATGGTAGCTGTGCTGTGATTGGTTGCTCTGCTAACATAAACGTTTTCTGTCAGATGATACATGGGACCGTAGCGTTTGCACATAAGACACATCTCACATACAGGCCGCTTACACATTTGACACACGATGCACAAACGCTTGTTCACTGACTGTGCACCATGTGTGGCAAGTTTACTGTAGGAAGTGTATGCCAGAAAACTGGTGTAGAAGTGGGGCATCTTTACTGCACAGACCTGACTTGTGGCAAAGATCTAAGGCTACTTTGTCCCTTTTCTGCTCCCCTTTCCATTTTCTACAGTGGGCAGTGAGGGGCAAGAGTCAAGGTGGGCCAGGATGAGGACACCTTGGGCTGTCAGATTTCCGATACCTGTATATTACTTAGAGCTGAAATCTATACCATTCCCTGTCCTATGGCTGGAGCTTCTTATTCTGGTGCATCTTGTTTCGGAGAGAATTAAGAAAGGCTTTGGAAATGCCAGTAATAATAAATGATTCCCTGTATGTCTAATATATGTAGATATAATTGTTACATACCACTCACATATAAGATGTATTACACACTGCACTCACAATAGTCACATACAGCACATATCATTCATATTTTACATGCATACAGCATATATCTCTCACATATTATAACCATACTGCGTACATCACTCACATGTCACATGCATACTGCACGTCACTCAAATATTACATGTTTTTTCATGTTACATCCATGTCTCTAACATGTTGCATGTATGCAGTACACAAGTACATATTTTAGTCATTCATACACTAGATATTTTCATTGGTAACACTATGCACATCACTCATACAAAATCACGACATACGAACAACCCACAGGGACAATATTACTGCATATGACATGCAGATCATGTATAAATATAACAACGATACAAAAAATCATGACCACAGAAATATAAAATAAATTCACGTTTATTAAATACATCAATTCATAAAAACAAGATTTAGCTGTAGACAAGGGAAATACATAAGGAAAAAATACCACAGTGACCAGGTAGGGAGCAAGGGGCGAAAAACTCACAATGCAATTGGAAAGACATCATAACACACATGTAATAATAACCAGGCACCAATATAGTGTAAAGTCCATAATATAAATAAGTAGCACGATGCTTGGAGCAAACTGTACAGCATATAAGGTGCTGAATGCTATAAAACAGAAAGAAAAACAATCCAATGCAAGAATATAGTAAAGCTCCCAATGCTGGCTCACCTGGTCACTCACAGATCCCCGACGTGTGTTTCGCCATAAGACTTCGTATGGGGGTGTGACATGACATGACATGCACCTTCTAAATCCATCACATGCATCCCTTTCTCTCAGTGTAATAAACTTGTCTGCTCTCCATCTTGGCTGAATGGGTTCCAATACCTTGTGTAAATAGGCATTTTTGATTAATAATGTAATTTAGAAAGTAGGAGGGGGGAAGGTGTTTAGAGTAGGTGTAAGCAAGTTTTATTGAATTTTTATATGAAACAAAACAAATGCAATACATAGAACACAGGAAAAGGTGTAACCAACATTATTAGCAGGTGCATTGAAGGATGTACTAGTCCAAAAAGAAACCTATCAAGGGAAGAACAGGGATGAGAAAGAGATAAAGGAGAAACAAAAAGACACCAGGGGGGCATAGACAACAAGGGAAGAGACGGAAGGAGGGTGGGGGGGAACCACCAAGGCAGTGGGAGGGAAACTGGGGGGAGGGTGTTTAGATTAGTGTAGGGTTTAGGGGTTATCCGTGACAACCCCTTAAAGACCTTGGTGGACATCATAGCACCCAGATCTCACCAATCAAAATTTCTACATGTGACTAAAGTTTTTTGAAAGTGCAAATGCAATTACTATGGAAGTCTTAGAATTTGACCTTACAAGTCATCGGTGTTGATAATCTGGTTAGCTTTAACCCATTAAAGACAATCTAAAAGTGCCTTATGGACCAGGCCTCATTTTTCAAAACTGACTTGTGTCACTTTATGTGGCAATAACTTTGACACTCTTTAACTTACACAAGTGATTTTGGGATTGTTTCTTCATGACATTTTGCCCTTCATGTTAGTGGTAAACATTGAACTATATTTTTGTATTTATAATAAAACAATAGGAAACCTGATGGAAGTTTGGAGGGAAAAAAAAAAAAAAAAAAAAAAAAAAAAAAATCGCAATTTTCAAAGTGTGAAGTGCTCTACTTTTCAAACAGTCATACCCCCCAAATACATCAATAAATATTATCTACTGTATCTGCTTTATATTAGCATCACCTTTTAATTGCCCTTTAATTTATTTTGGATGCGTTGGGAGTTACAAAGCTTACAAGTGTAGATGTAATTTTCCAGATTATCAAGAAAATGTCCTAAACCCATTTGTTAGCGGCCACTTCAGTTCTGAAGGGGATTATAAAGGCCTCTGTATTAGAAACCTCCTAGAAATCACATTTTCAAAACTGCACCCCTTTAAAGGGGTTGGCCACTTTTAGACCAATATTGAGAAACAAATGTTGCTGTTTGTACAATAAAAAGATATACAATTTTCCAATATACTGTATATACTGTATCAATTCCTCAAAGTTTTCTAGATCTCTGCTTGCTGTCATTTATTCTGTTACTTCTGGGGGATAAAAGTCTGACCATGGTCATGTGATTTACAGTCCATGGTCATGTGATGTACACACAGGTGAAAAGCTGATTACCAGGCAGATACCTGATTACTGTGCTGTGACTATAATGAGCGGCATCTGTGTACATCACATGACAATGGACCGTAAATCACATGACCATGGTCAGAGTTTTATCCTCTAGAAGTAAGAGAATGAATGACAACAAGCAGAGATCTAGAAAACCGTGAGGAATAGATACAGAAAGAATATTGGAAAATTGTACAACATTTTATTATACAAACCATAACATTTGTCTCTCAATATTGGTCTGAAAGTAGCCAACCCCATTAAGTATTTCACAGTAATTAAAACAATATGGAGGTGAAATCTAAACATTTAATTTTATTTCCATAATACATTCATTTATCCCTAAATTAACACATTCATAAGGAGTTAAAGGAGAAAATGCATGTCACATTTTGTTATATAACTTTTCCTGTTCAGAGAAATTCCCCACACATGGATGTAAACTGATATCTGGGCACACAGCAGCGCACGGAACGGAGAGAGCGTCACTGGTTATTTGACAAGCAGATTTTGCTGAACTCGTGTTTGGGTACCATGTCTCATTTGCAGAGTCCCTAGAGTACGAACACAATTGAAAACCTTCAAAACTGAGACCATTTTGGAAACTACAACCCTTGTAGAATTCATCAAGGTGTATAGAGAGCAATTTGATCCCACAGTTGTTTCACATATTTTATTACCATTGGGACGTCTAAATTAAAAACTTACTAAAGTGTCACTTTATCCCCAAAGTTTTCATTTTTACAAGGAGAAAAAGCACTCTAAAGTTTGTTAACCTGTTAGCGATCTTTGACGTACTATTACCTCATGGGCGCTAGGTACTTAGCGCACCATGAGGTAATAGTACGACATGGCGATTCTGCCCGCTTACTAGCTGAGCGGGCGGAATCGGAACGGGGTGAGAGCTGTTACCGACAGCTCTCACCCTTCTTCATAACCTTCGGTCGGTGCTTTCACCGATCAAAGGTTTTAACCCCTTGATTGCCTTGATCAAACATGATCACAGCAAACAAGTGGTTCCGCGATCTTCCCCCCCCTCTCCCGGCACCCCCCGCGATGAGGTCGGTGGTGCCGGTATCTGTGACCCCAGGCTATCCGGAGCCCCCACTTACCTTGTTCATCCTGCCGGGGTCTTCTGGAAGTGAGCTGTGCCGTCCGCAGCCTGTGTCTCACTCTGTATAATAGAGGACTAGTGATGAAATCATCACTAATCCAAGTGTCCCATAGGGACACATGAAAAAGTAAAAAAAAAAAAAAAGTGTAAAAAAAATAATGTTTGAAAACAATTAATAAAGTTATAAAGCCCCAAATTTGGTATTGTCGCGTCCGTAACAACCTGTACAACAAAACTGACACAATATTTAATGTATACGGTGAACATTGGGAAAAAAAACGGAAAAATCCCACCAGAAATAGTGATTTTTCGCCATCTCACCTTACAAAACGTGCTATAAAAAGTGATCAAGAAGTCATATGTAACCCAAAACAGTACCAATAAAAAGCATAGGTTGTCCCGCAAGAAATAAGCCCTCAACTAACACTATCAACCTAAAAATAAAAATGTTACGCCTCTCAGAATATGGTGATGCAAAAATCATTGACTTATGTCCCCAAATGTGTTTTTATTCTGCAGAATTAGTATTGTATAAAAAAAATAATATAAATGAAGTATCGCCGTAATCGTACCAACCCGCAGAATAAAGGTCACATGTTACTTATACTGTACGCTGCATGGCGAAAAATGTAAACGGTAAAACACAATACCAGAATTAATTTTATTTTTCTTTTAAATCCAGCAAAAAAGCGTTAATAAAATTTATTCAATAAGTTATAGGCATCCCAAGATGGTGTCATTACAAAATGCATCTCATCCTGCAAACAACCAGCCCTTATATAGCAAATGTCACCAGAAAAATAAAGAAAATATAGCATCTACCAATGTGAAGTCATAAAAACCCAAAATCGCCAAATTATTAGAACACAACTGCCTGTGGCAGGAAGGGAATGTATAAGCTGTGTGAGTGGATATCAGCAGACACCCCATATTTACAGCTTACGAGGGAAAATATACCAGAAGTGACCCCAGAGTGACTCCCCCAATCATAGGAGCTACTGGGACATAGTAGGGAATTTGGTGTTTGCAATGTCCTCCGCACCGCTTACATATTCCCTCGTCGCCGTCCGCTGTGCAGTCACGTCTGGGATACTAATACTCACTACACCCCCTGATAAATTCTTTGAGGGGTGCAGTTTTCAAACTGGGGTCACTCCTTTGGGGAATCCACTTTTCTGGTACCTTACAGGCTCTACAAACATGACATGGCGTTCAGATACCAAACATCTGAATCTGTACTCCATAAACCGCATCGCGCTCCTTCCCTTCTGTGCCCTGCTGTGCGCCCAAACTGCAGTTAATACCACAAGTATGACACTGGTGTACCCCGGATAACGGACGTAATGTCATATGTGGGTATAAACTGATATTACGGCACAGCCAGACACAAAAGGGAAGAAGGGTTATTTGGTTTTTGGAGCACAGACTTAGACTGTTTGATTTTTCGATGCCATGACACTTTTGCAGAGCCCCTAAATTGCCCCTACAAAATGGAGTCACTTCTTGGAGAATTCCAGTTTACTGGCACCTCCAGGGCTCTGCAAAACAACATGGACCCCAGGAAGTCCCTCTAAATCTGTACCCCAAAAGCTAAAAAGCGCAGTACTCCTTCCCTTCTGAGCCCTGCTGTGTGCCCAAGCAGCAGTTTATACCCACATATATAATTTTTTTCCCCTTGGGATGGCCCACTTAATAGTTTTAGGAGTGCAGGTCTCTGACAACACAAAGTGGGTGCAACATATTGGGCACTGAAATGGCACATTTCTTTAAAAATTTCAATTTTCAATTTTTGGGAAGCATTTTTAGTCTCAAAATCATAATACCCCTTGATACATTCCTTGACAGGTGTAGTTTCTAAAATGGGGTCACCTTTGAGGGGTTTCCATTGTATTGATACTTTAGGGGCTCTGCAAATGCGACATGGCACCTCAAAACTATTCCAGCAACATCTGCCCACCAAAAGCTAAATAGCGCTCTTTCCATTCTGAGCCCCACCATGTACCCATACAGCAGATTATGGCCAGATATGGGGTATTGCCATGTTCAGGAGAAATTGTGTAACAAACTGTGGGGGGCTTTTAATTCTTTACTACTTGCAAACATTTAAAATATGGCGCTAAATGGACGATTTATTGGAAAATAAGTAATTTTTCATTTTTACGTCCCAATGTTAGTAAAATCTGTGAAACAGCTGTGAGGTCAAAATACTCATTCTACCGCTAGATAAATTCTATGAGGGGTGTAGTTTCCAAAATGGGGTCACTTTTAAGGGGTATCCGCTGTATTGGTACTCTAGGAGCTTTGCAAACGCGACATGGCACCTGAAAAATATTCCAGCAAAATCTGCCCTTCAAAATCCAAATAGCGCTCTTTCCATTCTGAGCCCCACCATGTTCCCATACAGCAGATTATGGCCACATATGGGGCATTTCCGTTTTCAGGAGAAATTTTTTAACAAACTGTGTTTTTTTTTTTCTACTTTAACCCCTTGTGAAAATGAAACTTTGGGGATAAAGTGACATTTTAGTCATTTTTCATTTATACATTCCAATGTTCGTAAAATCTGTGAAACAGCCGTAGGGTCAAAATGCTCACTATACCCCTTGATGAATTCTGCGAGGGGTGTATTTTATAAAATGGGGTCACTTTTGGGGGGTCTCCATTGTTTTGGTACGCTAAGGGCTCTGCAAATGAGGCATGGCGCTCCTTCCCTTTCGTGCACTGCCGTTTCGTGCACTGCCAAAAACTCAGTTTACACCCACATGTGGGGTATTTCTGTGCACGGGACAATTTGCATGATAAACGGTCAGATGCATTTTCTACTTTAACCCTTTGTGAATGTGATAATTTTAGGGCTAAATTAATGCACTAGTGAAAACAAGTTAAATGTCTAAATTTCACCTCCATATTTTTATTCTTATGAAAAGCTTAAAGGGTTAACAAACATCCCAAATGCTGTTTTTAATTATTTGAGGGGTGCAGTTTTGAAAATGTGGTGATTTGGGGGTGTTTCTATTATATAGGTCTTTACAATTCCTTTCAGAACTGAAGTCATCCCTAAAAAATTAGTTTGGGGAATTTTGTTGTAAATCTGGAAAATCGCTGTTACACTTGTAAGCCTTGTAACGTCCAAAATAAGTTAAAAGACAATCAAAAGATGATGCCAACATAAAGCAGAGATATGGGAGATAATATTTATTCATGTATTTAGGTGGTATAACTATCTGCCTGAAAAGCAGAGAATTTCACATTTTGAAAATTACAATTTTTTCCAAATTTCCATCAAATTTCCTATTTTTTTTTATAAATAAATACAAAAATATTGATTAGTGTTTACCACTAACATGAAGTATAATGTGTTACGAGAAAAAAATCCCAAAATCACTTGTGTAAGTTAAAGCGTCTCAAAGTTATTGCTATTTAAAGTGACACATGTCAGATTTGAAAAAAGAGGCCTGGTCCTTAACGCACTTTTGGGCTGTGTCTCTAAGGGGTTAAACAATTGCTCCTGAACATGACAATACCCCATATGTGGTTGTAAACTTTTATGTGGGTAAATAGCGGGGCATAGAATGGACAGAGCGTTGTTTGGCTTTGGGAGGGCAGATTTTGTTGGAATAGTTTTCAGGTGCCATGTCGCATTTGCAGAGTCCCTAAAGTACCAATACAATGAAAACCCCTCAAAAGTAACCCCTATTTTAGAAACTTCACCTTCAAGGAATTTCTCAAGGGGTATTATTATTTTGACCCTAAGAGAGCTTCCCAAAAATTTATGTTAAAATTGACCTATTTAAAAAGAAATATGTCATTTTAGTGCCCAATTTGTGTCATCAGACACACACTTCTAAAACTATTAAGTGGGCTATCCTAATGGACAAAAGTATTATATACAGTACCATATGTGCATATGAAAGATTTTAACAATGGTAAGTGTAAATTGTTTCAATCATAAACAACTGGTAAAGCAGCATACAAAGCACAGCAAGGTTGTAGAGATACAAATGCTTATATACAGTACCAAATCAACAGCTCTGCTCCTATTCATGTGAATTGAGCAGAGCTGTAGATCACCGGTGCTACCACTACACCAATATGGAGCCTAGAGCACTTATAATGTTCCAAATAATCTGTAGGCACCCAGTTTTCTCCATAAAGAAGGGAGCCAAGATAAGATATCTCAGACACTTAAAAGAGATACAGATTTAGTATCCACAACTTCAGTAATCAATAATACGGTGAGTGAGCAGCGAAGCGCCTGGGTTGTGAACATTAAACAGACAGTACAACATGCTTCACAGTGGCCTACACCCAGTATAATATGTTCCACAGTCGCCCCACACATTATTAAATGCTTCACAGTGGCCCCCAAACAGTATTATATGCTTCATTATAGCCCCCACACAGCATTATATGCTCTGCAGTGACCCACACATTAATATATGCTCCGCAGTGGCCCCCACACAGTAATATATGCTCCGCAGTCGCCCCCACACAGTAATATATACTCCGCAGTGGCCCCACACAGTATTATATACTCCGCAGTAGACAGCACACAGTATTAAATGCTGTGCAGTAGCCACCACGCCTGTGATTGGGCCTCAGTGGTCATATGGTATCCCAAAGAGGATTCAGAGTCCAGGAGAGCTGAGTATAAGTATGTATTTATTTTTAGTCACCTCCCCTGGGTTGACACCTATTGGAAAGGGGCCCGGTGATAGCCTGCCGGGCCCCTTTCCATTACCAAAATGTATAATAGTCAGGTAACCAGGCTTTACCCGACCTCTATCATGGTGGTCTGGGGCCCCGGCTATTTGTCTGAACATACAGTCGGTCATAGCGGTCGTGAAGTGACGTCATTTACTGGGATAAACAGTTGCCTATGTTTTAATCGAGGTTCCAGTCTAGGCATGTGGCAAACCTGGCAGACCGTGTCCAGCCGTGAGTGCCTGGGAGCGTTTTGTGCTCTCCGCGGCAAAACCGTTTTATTTAAACCGGACACAAAGTCCTTCATGTCCGACTTTGTGTCCAGTTAAAACAAAAAAAAAAACCCGGTTTGGCCGCGTAGAGCACAAGACAATTTTCAAACCTTCATTTGAATGGGTTTGAAATATGCCTGCAAAACAGAGACCCCGGGCGCAGATATCAGCAAGCTCTTACCTGTTGTCATAGATCCCTCAATAGATTCAAATCTATAAGAAATCTGTGAAAACGGATGCCCCTCAGATGCAAAACAGCCATGAAAATTTTACTCCCATTGGTTATGTGAATCTAACAGCATTGACTGTTAAAAATAGTAAGGACTAGAGAAAAAAACGCCAACTGTGCCAGAATCAGTGCAGGCTCCGTTCCCACGAGTGTTAGCGCTCAGAACAGATCCCATTCACTTCAATGTGTGCCGGCTTACGGGCGCTACATATTGAAATTAATGGGAGGCTTTTTAACCCATTGATTTCAATGTGTAGTGCGCGTGAGCCGGCACACATTGAAGTGAATGGGATCTGTTTTGTGCGCTCACACTCTGACACTCTCACACTCTGAATGTGTGGTGCATTGCTCCATGGGAACGGAGCCTAAGGGCTACATAAAAAACTCCAACTGTGCCAGATTCAGTTGAGCATTGTTTATTATAGATGCAAATAACTGGAGATGGTGGAGGTGGTGAAAGGTTCCCTTTAAGGCTGAGACCACACGTTGCGGAAAAGCTGCTTTTATTTGTTTTTTTTGTCGTAGATCTTGCTGCGTTTTTATGGAGCCAAACCCAAAAGTGGATTTAGCAAAATGGAAAAGTCTAAGGGTAAGTTCACATAGAGTATTTTGGTCCGGAAACTGAGGCGGACCAAAATACTCCATGTGACCATTACCCTAAGTGTTTGCTTTATATTAGACATTCGTTTACAAACCACTATGGCTAGAAAGTGCAGCAAAATTGCAGCTTTTTTTGTATCAGATTCTTGTGCGTTTTCTTGAGCCGAAGCCATGAGTAGATTGACCCGACGGCAGAAGTATTAGGATTAGGATTAGATATATTTCCATCTCCTTTTGTAGACACTCTTGACTTTGCTAATGCTCCATGTGGGATTACTCTACGGGTTTTCTGCCCCTTGTATACCTATATGAAAAATGCTTTTCTGCTGCTGATTTTTTCTGCAATGTGTGGATGTGATTAGCCAGAATCCCATCCATTTTGTGAGTACTGTAAAACCCAGCGTTTTTGCAACGTGGGGCTTCAAGGAGTTTTCCAGACTGAAAACAGATTGATGTGTTGGAGTGTTATTTTGTTTGTTTCTCAGGATTCCATAATTTTTTCCTCATAATTGAGTGATTCCATCATTTATTCCCTGCGCTTGTTCTAAAAATCTACCTGTTACTGGCTACCACAATGATATTTTTAATTTCATTTAGTGTTTCATAAAGCCAGAAAGTTGCCATATGAAATGCCTTTAGTTTTTTTTTTTATGTCTGTGATCTATTTTTTTTCTACAAGATTAACCCCTTCCCGACATGCGCTGTAATAGTACGGCGCATGTCGGGTCTGTAACTATGGCAGTAGACAACTGGCTCTAATGCCTCCGATCGGTCCCCGGACCGATCGGAGGCATTAACTTCTCCGACGCCACGGCCAAAGGCGCCGGAGGTGCCATTTTCCTGGCGGCGCATTGGGCGCCGCCATTTTGCTGGTGATCGCCGGCTCCTGGAGCATGCTCCAGGGCCGACGTCACGTTTGCATGACAGCCGGGTGCCTTTACAAGGCTCCCAGGCCTGTCTGCAAGTTCTTTCTTTTGAAGGCTGGTCTATGCAGCCTGCAAAAGAAAGGATGATTTATTGCAATGCATTAACATTGTAATGCATTGCATTAGTGATCAGACACCCTGGGGTTCAACACCCCTAGGGGGTCTAATAAATGCAGAAATTTATTCGCCCGCTCTACAAATGTATAAAAATATTTTTCCTGTTCAGTAAATGCCGTAACGGGAAAAATAATCAAAAGTGCCAAACCACCGTTTTTTCGGAGTTTTGATTCTGCTAAAAATTTGAATAAAAAGTGATCAAAGCAATAACATTTCCCGCAAAATGGTAGAACTAAAAAGTACACCCGGCCCCGCAATAAAAAGACGCCCTATGCATCCCCGTACACTGACGTATAAAAAAGTTACGGCTGTCGGAATATGGTGACTTTTAGAAAAAAAAAATTTTTAACACAGTTTTGGATTTTTTTTAAGGGGTCAAAATTAAAGATGAGCGAGTACTGTTCGGATCAGCCGATCCGAACAGCACGCTCGCATAGAAATGATTGGATGTAGCCGGCACGTGGGGGATTAAGCGGCCGGTCACCGTGAAAGCGGAAGTATCAGGTGCATCCATTCATTTCTATGGAGCGTGCTGTTCGGATCGGCTGATCCGAACAGTATTCACTCATCTCTAGTCAAAATGTAAATAAAACCATATAAATTTGGTATTCCTGGAACCATACCGAAACACAGAATACAGGGGACATGTCATTTTGGTTGCACAGTGAACGCCGTAAAACCGAAACCCGTAAGAAAGTCACAGAAATGCATTTTTTCTTCAAATCCACCACATTCTGAATTTATTTCCTGCTTCCCAGTAAATGATATAGAATAATTAATGGTGGTATCATGAAGAAAAATTTGTCCCGCAAAAATTAAGACCTCATATGGCTCTGGGAGTGGAGAAATAAAAAAGTTACGGGGTTTAGAAGGAGGGGAGTCAAAAATGAAAATCAAAAAATGCCATCGGGGGAAAAGGGTTAAACAACTCAAGGAACATCCTCAGGGACTGGTGATTCCATCATTTTTATAATTCAAACAACTTGAGACACAAAACGTAAAAAATATATAGATAATTTTATTTATAAATATCACACAAGACAATACATAAGAAGACAAGGGAGACACATAGGGAAAAAGATAAATTTCCCCACTAGATAGCAGAGGAGTACCATAACCCTCCCACCGGTAAAAAACTGAGTATAACCCCAAATATTAAAGATAATACAAAGATACAGGAAAAAGTCACAAAAGAGGAATATAATCCCCAGTCAAAGCTAAATGCCTCGTATTACACACCAAACACAGGTAAGAGGACTTGAATACAAAAGTCCACAGACCATAATAGTATGACCAATAAAGATAGAAGGTGGTAAAAAAGTAAGAAAGTGTCCCAATTAGGGTCACCTTAATACATACCCGTAGGTGCCGACATATTTCCTGTGATCTAGAATGTAGTAATAAAGAAAAAGACGGGGGGCTCAGTCTGAAACCGGTAGGACCATAGGAAACGCCTGGGTTTTTGTTTTTGGTTTTGATTCCATAATTTTTGCCAGGGGTTGTATTAATGACAGACATGATACAATTGTTTGTGTAATCAATTTAGGGTGAAATTAACTATATTCAGATTAAATCTGCTCCGACATTCGTATTAAAGATTTTATTTTGTAGATGAGATTATGTAAAGCGTGAAAATAGATGATTTGATTTGTTTACCAGCAGGTATGTTTTAGGCCAGGGCTCCACGTGACGCGAACGCCGCATAATAAAACATGGCATTTTACAGTCAGAGCAAAGTGGATGTGCATTCTAGTGAGTCCTATCCACACCTTGCAGAAAAATACACGTAGCGACCACACTGCCATTTCCAGAACCATTGCAGAGACCTCTGCAAACTTTGTGTGAAAGCACTGTGGGACGCTAAGGGGAGCCTTAACCTTAAAAAGCCTTTTCAGGCTGAGGCCCCACGTTACGGAAAAGCCAAAGCCAAAAATGGCTACAAGAGGAATGGGAAATATATAGGAAGTTCTTATACTTTTACCTTTTGCACAATCCACTCCTGGCTTTGGCTCAAAAAACCGCAACAAAATCTGCAACAAAAAAAAGCTGCGGTTCTGCAACGTGGGGCCTTAGCCTCAAAGAGTTTTGTAGTAATGTGTTTTTCTAAAAACGTAAAAAAAAAAATTAGCAGATCTTAAAAAATATATATAATTTGCTTTGTTTTCAGAATTTAACTTCATCCAATAAGAGCAGATTTTTTTTCAATCCACTTTTTCTTGAAAAAAATTTGTTTTCAAGAAAAATTTGTTTTCCAGCTGCTAGAACAGATGATCTGTGCTGGTCCAGGTGTCAAACCCCGATAGGTCACATACTGATGACATATCTTGTCAGAAACCTATAAAGCATAAAGTGCAATACAATATGACCATACTATGCAACAGCAACACCATGTAGAATACAGGTAACATTAAAACATGCAATAAAAAGGTTATACAAGGTCAGACAATGATCTAAAGAGAATGTTACTATCATAACCGTATAATACCACAGTATAAAATAACCGCAGTGCACTCTGATTCCCTTATATATAGATAGGTAATGTGTAAGGATATCTCATCCAGTAATTTCCTTCATTGTCTTTATGTAATACTTCTCTATTCTAAAGCTGGCCATACACTTGAGATTTTTATCTGCGGATGATTGGCAGATCTAGATTATTTTAGTAGCATCTCCTGATAATCTTATGTGTATGATACCACAGACATCGGATTTTTGGCAAATTTTACTAGATTTAGCTAGATCTGCTAATGGTCTGCTCATAAATATTTTCAGATGTTTTATTGTGTGATGTGTGACCTATACTATATCACTTCTTCCTATTATTTATGTCTCTAGAAGGATTAAGAAGAAACATTTCATCTATTTTTTTTTTACATATTCTACTCCGTTGTACAATAAATTTTAATGTTGAGATTGAGTTGTTTGTTGGCTTTGCAAAGAAATCTATCACTTACATAGAGATGACATGATTGTATACAATGTGCTGACTAAAAGCTCCTATAGGACTTGTTGAGTTTCTTCTTCTACATTATTTTCATTATTTTGTATCGCTGGAACAAGTTAATGAATTTTGCAGTGTTAATTGTGTATGGAAAAAGCGATTGTGCCCATTAACCCCTTAGCGACCCTTGACGTAACTGTACGTCATGGGTCGCATGGGGATGTATGGAGCGAGCTCACACGCTGAGCGAGCTCCATACACGGCAGATGCCGGCTGTATAATACAGCCAGGACCTGCCAATAACAGCAGCAGTCGGTGCCCGAGCCGATCGCTGCTGTTAACCCTTTACACACTGCGGTCAAACGCGACCGCAGCGTGTAAACAGCGCAGGCGGCATGGGCGCCGCCATGTTTCCCCGATCGCCGCCCTCCTGAACGTCACATGAGGGCGGTGATCGGTTGCTATGACAGCCGGAAGCCTATTGAAGGCTTCCAGGCTTGTCTCTGCACTAGATCTATTAGACGATGCCAGAGGCCAGAGGCATCGTCTAATAGAAGTGCTGGGATTCTGCTATTCACTGCAGTACTGTAGTATTGCAGTGAATAGTATGAGCGATCAGACCCCCTAGGTTTCAAGGTACCTAAGGGGTCTGATCATAAATGTAACAGAAGAAAAAAAAAAGTTTTTAAAAGTATTAAAAAAATAAAAAAAATATAAAAGTTCAAATCACCCCCCTTTCCCTAGATTAGCTATAAAAGTAATTAAAGAACATTAAACATAAACATATTAGGTATCCCCGCGCTCGAAAATGCCCGAACTATTAGAATATTAAAACATTTATCCCGTACTGCGAACGGCGTAGCGGCAAAAAAAATAAAAACAGCCAAAAAGCGTTTTTTTAAACACTTTGCCTCCTATAAAAAATTGAATAAAAAGTGATCAAACCATCAGATCTTTCCCCAAATGGTATCAATAGAAACGTCATCTTGTCCCGCATAAAAAGACACCACAACCAGCTCCATACATGGAAATATGAAAAAGTTACAGGTGTTAGAACATGATGACACAAATTTTTTTTTCTATTTTGCAAAGTTTATCATTTTTTAAAAGTATCAAAACATTTCAAATACTATATAAATTTGGTATCACCGCGTTCGTACTGACACGTAGAACACAGGTAACATGTCATTTGTACCAAACAGTGAACGCTGTAAAAATTAAACCCATAAGAAAATGGCGCAAATGCATTTTTTCTCCAATTGCACCTCATTCTGAATTTTTTTCCAGCTTCCCAGTACATTGCACAGCATATTGAATGATGCCATTACAAAGTACAATTTGTCCCGCAAACAATAAGCCATCATGTGACTCTGTGAACTGAAAAATGAAAAAGTTATGGCTCTTGAAATGTGAGGAGGGAAAAACGAAAATGCGAAACCAAAAAATGGCCTGGTCCTTAAGGGGTTAACTGAATAGATCTAAACCTGTGACATCTCTAAAGCACAGGCAGCTGGGACGTACAGACCGTATGTCAGCTGTATTTCCCAGAGTGAACACTGTGCAGGGACCCGGATTTCCAGCATCAGATTCATCTATGATGCTAGGAGACCCTGATTGTTGGCCTATTTGGTGACCACTGCTCCCTCCATCTACCTTAATATGAGGCCTGGTTCACATCTACGTTAGGTATTCCGTTCAGGGAGTCTGCATGGGGACCCCCCCGAACAGAATACCAAATGCATTGACAAGCGGTGAGCTTATGAAAGCACACGAACCCCATAGACTACAATGGGGTCTGTGTGTTTTCCATGTGGTGAGGAAAGTAGTTCATGAAGTACTTTTCTATCTGCGTGACTTGTGCACGTGGAAAACACACAGACCCCCTCACCACTTGTTAATGAGTCTGGTATTCTGTTCGGGGGGTCCCCAAGCGGACTCGCCGACCAGAATAGCGAATGCAGATATGAACCAGGCCTGAGTTCGAAAAACAGTTGACTATGCTTGTCTCGGCCATCTCCCCCCTCCCCTCCCCTCCCCTGGTGCTGTCTGAACGCACAATATATTGTTACTGGCTTTAATTTAAGTCACAGAAATTGGACATCAGCAGAAATTACCCTTAACCCGGTGTGGGAAAGAAACAGGAAATAGATGGTTTAATATGGATAAAGGTTTTCTGGGGCGGTATTGAAGAGACAGATGCGGTATATTATATGTCACTGTAAATCGTCGGTGGTGTGGGCTCCAGGTTAACCTTGATGGTTTATCCCAGGGGTCCTCAAACTACTGCCCGCGGGCCACATGCGGCCCGCCAAGGACATTTATCCGGCCCGCCGCATGTGGCCCACGCGTCGTCACCTGGATCGCTCACTAGTATTATCTGAGGCGCAGATAATACTGTGTGTGGGAGGTCGTACTGAGAAGCATATAATCTTAATTTTTTTTTAAACTATATTTCGGCCCTCCAGTGGTTTGAGGGACAGTGAACTGGCCCCCTGTTTGAAAAGTTTGAGGACCCCTGGTTTATCCAATATGGGACAGTTATAGATTTCAATTTGACCATAAAAATGTATATAACATCACCACAAAAAGTGGTCAGAGAATAACGATAATGGCCAATATATATATATATATATATAGTGGGGAATCGCTGAGGTAGATGATTGTAGCAGTGCAGGAAACAGGGACACAGACACTGGATTGCACACAAGTTTAGGATTTATTCACATGTAATGCATACACTGCTACACAAAATCCTTCTCGGCTGAGAAAACTAACTTAAACGTAAGAAAACTTTTCCCTGACTATACAGGAGACTGGCTACCAGTCTCCCACCTTGGCAACAACAACGGGTGGCACAGTACCTGCTTTGGAGGTCCGGTCTGGACAGTTCAACTCCGTCTGTGTGGTGCCACACTGCTAGTCTTCACACTCAGACTGTTATAAGGGCCTGATTATTCAGCTGACCTCCCTGGTGTGAACCTTTACCATACACCCTTTAGCTGCCTGGCTGGAATATACTTGTCTTCCCAGACCACACCCTTCACTCTCTCACATACCCTCCCCCTCAGTTCTGACCCCTCAGGGCAAACTCCAGACACCAAACAATAAGCCCGGGACAAGGCATCCACATTGCCTTGCAGTTTCCCGACTCTGTGCTTCACTGTGAACTTAAAATTCTGAAGTGACAAGAACCACCTAGTCACCCTGGCATTATTGTCCTTGGTCCTGCTCATCCAAGTGAGGGGTGAATGGTTAGTCACTAGGCGGAACTGCCTCCCTAGCAAGTAGTATCTCAGGGGCTCTAATGCCCATTTTATGGCAAGACACTCCTTCTCCACTATGCTGTAGTTCTATTCTGCTGGCGTGAGTTTCCTGCTCAGGTAGGTGACCGGATGTTCTTCTCCATTCACCTCCTGAGACAGGACAGCTCCAAGCCCTACATCTGATGTGTCCGTCTGGACCACAAACTCCCTCCTAAAGTTGGGCGTAATGAGGACAGGAGATCCACAAAGGGCCACCTTTAGTGCCTGAAAATCGCTTTCGGCCTGGTCATTCCACTGCACCATAACAGACTTCTTACCCTTTAGAAGGTCCGTCAGGGGAACAGATACCGTGGCAAAGTTGGGTATAAACTGCCTGTAATACCCAACTATGCCCAACTTGTTTGGTGCTCAGAGGTTGAGGCCATTCTCGGATATCGTCGACTTTGTTGACCTGGTGTTTGATTATACTACAGCCGATCATATACCCCAAATAGCATGTCTCCTCCGTCCCCAAAGCACACTTTTTGGGGTTGGCAGTCAGGTCGGCTGCTCTCAAAGAATCCACTACTGCTTGAACCTTGGCCAAATGACTCTCCCAGTCATTGCTGAAAATGATGATGTCATCTAGATACAATGAGGCATATTTTCTTTGAGGTTTCAACACTATGTCCATTAACCGTTGGAATGTAGCTGGGGCCCCATGGAGCCTGAACGGTAACACGACATAGTGAAAAAGTCCCTCAGGGGTGATAAAGGCAGTCTTTTCTTTGGCGCTATCTGTCAGGGGTACCTGCCAATATCCCTTAGTGAGATCAAGCGTAGAGAAGTACCGGGCTCCTCCCAGCCACTCAATAAGTTCATCTACCCGAGGTATGGGGTAGGCGTCAAACTTAGACACCTCATTTAGTTTCCTGTAGTCATTGCAGAAACGCAATGTCCCATCTGGTTTGGGAACTAGAACAATGGGACTGGCCCATTCACTTTTGGACTCCTCAATGACTCTCAATTTCAGCATTTTCTGCACCTCCCCTGAAATGTCTAGTCGGCGAGCCTCAGGGACCCGTACTTTCACATGGGGCTCAATAACAATATCATGTTTAATTAGGCATGTACGCCTGGGTTGCTCAGAGAACACATCTGTATTCCTAGCTACTATCTCTTTGCATTCCTATTGCTGGCTTTTTGTGAGTGTCTCTGATATTCCTACCCCTGCTGCTACCTCTGTAGTCCCAACTACAGCCTGTGGGGATTTCACGGGAGACAGTTTAGCTGGAGACCTTTCTGTAAGCAGACTCTCTCTGCCGTTCCACGCCTTTAGCAGGCTTACATGATAAACCTGTTCAGATTTTCTCCTACCTGGCTGACGAACCTTGCCATTTGGCAAGAAACTTACTCTCCGCTTTGGGAATGAGTACAAGTACTCGGTCACCGGGTTTAAAGGTCCTTACCTTCGCCGACCTATTATAAACACGGCTCTGAGCCTTTTGAGCCTCCTGCAGATTTTCTCTATCCATGGGCATGACTGCCGCTATCCTGTCCTGCATATCAGCAATATGTTCAATAACACTTTTGTGGGAGGTGGGTTCTTGCTCCCACGCCTCTTTGGCGATGTCCAAGAGACCCCTAGGATGTCTGCCGTAAACCAAGTCGAAAGGGGAAAACCCAGTGGAAGCCTGCGGTAACTCAAGGATGGCAAACATCAAATAGGGTAACAAAACATCCCAGTCTTTTCCATCCTTTCTGACCACCTTTTTCAGCATATTTTTTAAGGTTTTGTTAAACCATTCTACTAACCCGTCTGTCTGGGGATGGTAAACAGATAAACGCAACTGTTTGATATTAAAAAGTTTACACAATTCTCTGGTGACTTTAGACATGAACGGGGTACCCTGATCTGTGAGGATCTCCTTGGTACAACTCTTTGGCTATCAATTTTGCTGACGTGTGCCATAGAGGGATGGCTTCAGGATATCGGGTAGCATAGTCCATGACTACCAGAATATGCTGATGCCCTCAAGCGGACTTAACTAAAAGACCTTCCAAGTCCATGGCAATCCTTTCAAAGGGCACCTCAATAATGGGCAGATGTACCAGGGGGGCTTCGAAAATGTGCCATGGGGGCATGCAACTGACACTCTGGACATGTTTCACAAAACAATTAAACCTCATGATATACTCCCTGCTAATAAAAACGCTGTAATATGTGGTCCCAGCGGTTTTGTGGCACCTAGGTGACCCCCTTGCACATGTTTATGTGCCAACTCCAGCACCGTCCGGCGATACGGTTGGGGTACCAGTAATTGCTCTAAGGACTCACCTCGCACCCTGTCAACTCGGTATAACAACTCCTGGTTGACAACCATGCGGGGGAACACCTCATCATCGCCTGGGTGCTGAGACACACCATTGATAACACTAATATTTTCCCAGGTCCTTTGCAGAGTGGGATTCTGGTGTTGTGCAGTACCAAAGTTATCATGCGATACTTTCAAATCTGACATCTGAAGTTCAGTACCAGCCTCCTCAGCTTCGCCTGCCATTACCTCTAGGGGAGACATAGAGCCACAATCCTCTTTTAACATGGTCACCCCTACGGCAGGAACCCTAGAGTCCTGGTCATTAGGTTCAGGCCCAAGGACCTGACCAGACAAAATTTGTGGTATTCATGGGGTCAAATCCTCTGACCATTGCTTTCCACACCACAGAGTCCAAAATAAGGGAAAGTCCCATCCATTGAAGTCAAGGGGCAAGTCCTTGACAACCCCTACCTCATGTCGGCTGTCTTCACAGGGGGTCTGGATGGAGACAGTCATGGTTGTGTAGTCCCTTATATCCTCATGTATGCACAGGACCACAACTGTGCGGTGACAGTCCCATGGTTAATATAGTTCCCATTAACAAGGGTCACCCGACTGCCAGAATTCAGTAGTGCCACCACTAAGCACCCAGCCACGGTCACCTGGCACAGGTGGCGCTCATCAACAGTGTCTGGGGTGGCAGCAATGTAAACAGGTGCAGTATAGAAGGACACCCTCCGGCTCAGGCTGCAGTCCATGGGTTCAGTGGCATGAGGACAATTAACCGCAATATAGCCCAGGTCCTGGCACTGCCAGCAGATGACAGTCCTTCTCCCCTTGGTCACTACCTTATCATGGGGAGCCCAAGATAAATTGGCCCTCTGGGCCTTGGGAGCTTGTGGGATTTGGGGGCACTACTTCACAAGGGACTGTGTAGCCCAGTATCGCTCCACCAACCCCACCAATGCATTGGCGTTTCTTGGGTCTCCATGCCCCACCCACCTCTGGATCTTACTTGGTAAAGACCTCAGGTACCGATCTATGACAATCCGTTCCACAATCTGCACTGGGGTCAATGTCTCCGGCTGGAGCCACTTCCGGACAAGTTGGACAAGGTGGTGCAACTGGGAACTTGGTGGTAACGCCTCCTGGTATTCCCACTCATGGACTCTTTGAGCCCGGACAGTCTGGTCCACACCCAGTCAGGCCAGGATCTCTGCCTTCACATGCTGGTAATCACATGCATCCTGCTCACTCAGGTCAAAATAAGCTTGCTGGGGCTCAGCAACTAAGAAAGAGGCCAACACCTCTGCCCAGAGCTGCGGTGGAAGCCTCTCACGGGTGGGCACTCTTTCAAACTCAGTCAGATAGGCCTCTACGTCGTCCTATGACGTCATCTTAGTCAGTATTTTACGGAACTCTTTTCTGGCATCCCGCTCTGGCTTTGCTGGGTCGTCCTTTTGCTGAGCAGCCAGCAACATGGACATCTGCTTGGCCAAAAGACGGTTGGTCTCCTGTTGCACTGCATTAGCTTCTGCATTTCTCTGCTGCAACAGCCTGTTAGCCTCTTCATGTCTCTGCTGCTGATTAGCCAGTACCAGCTGTTTCACAATCTCTTCCATAGCTGTGGCTTTCTATTTCAGCTTGTGTATGTCTCACTGCACTCATGCCTGCATCCGAAGCACCATATGTGGCGAATCACTCAGGTAGATGCTTGTAGCAGTGCAGGAAACAGGGACACAGACACTGGTTTGCACACAAGTTCAGGCTTTATTCACATGTAGCGCATACACTGCTTTTGAAAAGCCACAGGATAAACAAATATCAAACACCTTCCCGGCTGAGAAAACTAACTTAAACGTAAGAAGACTTTTCCCTGACTATACAGGAGACTGGCTACCAGTCTCCCACCTTGGCAACAACAACGGGTGGCACAGTACCTGCTTTGGAGGTCCGGTCTGGACAGTTGAACTCTGTCAGTGTGGTGCCACACTGCTAGTCTTCACACACAGACTATTAGGGCCTGATTAGTCAGCTGACCTCTCTGGTGTGAAACTTTACCATACACCCTTTAGGTGCCTGGCTGGAATGTACCTGTCTTTCCAGACCACACCCTTCACTCTCTCTCACTAGACAGTGGAAAATCCCGAATCCCCCCTTTGGTACTGAGCTCCTGGCTCGCATTAAGGACTTACGGAGCCTCAAGTTCCTTACCGCCAGTCTTAACAACACGCTACACGACATCCTCTCCATTTGGATTTCCTGAGATGCCTATTGCGCCCAGCGGGGCCTGTGACCTGGCCCTCCCCTTCCTTCTCTCCGTCTTCCACCCCTCCTTTTCTTCTTCCTCTTTGTATTTGTCTTCTCCCCCCCTCCGAGTATTTTTGTTAATTGTATGATGCGAGTTATGGGATTGGCAGTATGCCTCTCCCCCCATTTCCGTTTGTTTTTGGATTTGTTTTATCTCTTGTTATGTTAAAACCGTCAATAAAAATTACAGTTTAAAAGAAAAAAATATATAAATATTCTTCTGCACCGTGAATGGTGATGTTTATTAGTTGTTTGCAGCGCCAGATTGTTTGTCTAACGTTTCTGGCAGATGCTAGACGGGTTGGCTCATCCACATCCAGCTCTCTCTCTCTCTGTCCACTTCATCTCTCAGTCCAGAAATGGACAGAAAGGCTATTCCAGGAGACTGGGAGAGTAGATCTGCCATGTAGTAGACACCAAGACTGACTCACAGTCTCATACTGATGCTGGTTGGCTCACGGATTAGAAAGGAGTTTTCTTGGCTCAAAATTGGGTTTAAAAGGAGGTTATATCACCTGGTAATGTCCCCTGAAAGTCCCCACATATTTTCTGCACAAAATGTCCAATACCGCTATCCTCTCAGGGTCTCTGCCACTCATTGGGATTGTTTTTGAATTGTGAATTATGTCAGTGGCATGTAGGACCTTCTCATTACATTTTCCAAATTTCCTGGCGCTGGCCCAGAAGCCAGCATAAGGAAACATTTACAAACCTCTGTCCCTACCCTTCTCCCCTCTTCACAAACTTTCCCTTACATAATAAGGCCCCGTTCCCACGGAGTAACGCGCCGCTCATTTAGACATGTAAACACGTGTCAGAGTGAGGCGCTTCAAAACAGATCCCATTGACTTCAATAGGTGCCGGATTAAAAGCGCTACACATTGAAATCAATGGGTTATAAAGCCTCCCATTGATTTCAATGTGCAGCGCGCATAATCCGGCACCCATTGAAGTCAATGGGATCTGTTTTGAAGCGCCTCACTCGTGACATATGTTTACGTGTCAGAATCAGCGGCGCGTTACTCCGTGGGAAGGGGGCCTTAGGGTATTTGTGAACTAATAATGTCGTCTCAGATGTTTTTTATTTTTGTATTTTTGTTTTTTGCTCCCTGTATTCCTAAAACCATAACTTTCTAACTTTCCCGTTTACATAGTGATATGAAGGCTTGTTTTTTGTGTGACAAGTTGTACATCAAAATGGTTCCGATGACTATTCTGTACAATGTATTAGGAAAAAATTCTGAATGAGGTGGAATTGAAGAAAAATAATTGAGTACTGCCGTTTTCTTAGGGGCTTTTTTTTATACGGCTTCCACTGTGCGGTAAATTACTATGTTAGTTATATTTTCTCAGGTTGGTACGCTCATAGTGATACCAAATGTTTTAATAACAACATAATGGTTTTTGAAAGTTTTGAAGAAAAAATTTCTTTGAATCACCGTATTTTGACGCTTGTAACTTTTTTACATTTCTGAGTACAGAGCTGTGTAAGGCGTCTTTTTTGCAGGGCAACATGTAATTTTTATTGATACCATTTTGGACATTTATGATGTTATACCGTATATACTCGAGTATAAGCCGAGTTTTTCAGCACAGTTTTTGTGCTGAAAAAGTGCTTTTCGCCATTACGGTAGCAGGCCAGGATAGCATACCCCGCTCCATCACATGCTTCCAGACTGCCATGCTGGCAGGAGCGTGGTGATGCTGTGGGCCCCGGCCCCCCCCCGGTTTCTGGATGCCAGGTCTGTAAATCTAATGGCGCCGCTCTATAGAGCGGTCGCCATAGAAACCGGCACCTCCACTGTAATGCATGCGATCTCTGATTGTAGGCATAAGCTTCGGCATCTCCGCTGTAAGCGTTACAGCGGAGGTGCACTCCAGAAATGTCCTCCCCCCTTCGGCCTGCCCCATACCTTTAAAGTTGCAGGCCGGGTCCTGCGCAGCGAGCTCGCAGGAATAGACCTGTTCTGACGACAGCCGGGAGCCTACTGAAGGCTCCCAGGCCTGTCATCGCTATATTACTATTACGGCTGGTCTATGACCAGCCGTAATAGTAATGTAGAGAATGCCCCATAGACGGCAATACACTTGTATTGCCATCTATGGGACTTGCAATCAAATGATTGCAGGTTCAAGTCCCCCCAGGGGGGGGCTAAAAAATAGTAAAAAAAAAAAAAGTTTTAAAAAAATATAAAAAATAAAATAAATAAAAGTTCTAAATCACTCCTTTCCCTAGAATACATATAAAGGCGGGTTCACAGCACCTGATCTGTTATGCAGGTTTCCGTTTTCTGTCGGCAGAAGACAGAATCCGACATTCAGTGTCTGTCGGTGAGCGTCTTCTGCTGCCCATGGCGAAACCGTTTTTTTTTTTTTTAACCAGAGACAAAGTCCTGCATGTCCGACTAAAAACAAAAAAAATGGTTTCGCTGCAGAGAGCAGAAGACTCTCACCGGCGGACACTTTTCAAACCCATGAATGTTTCTCGGGCAGGAAACGGAAACCTGCATAACGGAGATTGGGCGCTGGTGTGAACCTACCCTCAAAGTAGAAAATGACTGTGAAACACATACACATTAGGTATCCCTGTGTCTGAAAGTGCCTGGTCTACTGAATATAGGGGTACCTGCAGTGCTTCTATTCCGTCGGGAAGGGGTTAATAGGAGCACTGCAGATACCCTATATTCAGCCAGACTGAATTCCAAGTGGGGATAAAAAAAACCCAGTCCTCAAGCTCAGGGAAGGGGCAGACAGACAACCAAAACACACCCTCCCCTTCCCCAGCACCCAGCATCTACTGCACCCAAGAACTCGGCCATTTTAATTTTTGAAATTTTCCAGTAGCTGTTGCATTCCCCCCCCCCCCCCCCCCCCCCCTAGGCTTATACTCGAGTCAATAAGTTTTCCCAGTTTTTTGTGGTAAAATTAGGGGGGTCGGCTTATATTCTGTTCGGCTTATACTCGAGTATATGCGGTAATCACTTTTTATTCCATTTTTTATTGGGAGGGAAATGACTGAAAAAAAATGCCAATTTTAACAGTTTGGACATTTTTGGATTTAAGAATACCTTATGTGTCATCTATGATCAAAGGCAATGCTACTGGGTCCCTGCTATGTAAAACAACACAGATCCAGCAGCTAGTGTGACCAGTCTGCTTCAGAGATGCGGTATTTCATCATATTTCATGTATGTGCGTCCTGAGGCACGTAGGGGTTAAGGCCCTACAACAATGGTCAGTTATCAAACATCTATCACACTAACATCAGTAGATTTAAAGGGTTAATCCCACCACAGTCAATTATGGCCGAGATGGCAATAGGTGTCCATAAGTCCCGACCACCGGGGTGGGACATAAGGAAATAATGCAATGGTGCTGTTTCCATAGCTCACATTCACTTCTAATGGATTTACAGAAAGAGCATAGAACACACTGGGGAACAGTGTCCGCGAGTCCTGGCTTAGTGGTTGGGACTTGCAGGTAGCTATTCCCTTCTCAGGTGTGATTATAAAAGAAATCCCATAAACATTGTATGTCAGAAAGTACGTGGATATGAAGTTGTTCACCACTTTGACGTTATAACAGGCTACTCTTTTCTGAGAAGGTTTTTCATAAGACATTGGAGGGTGTATGTAAGATTTTGTTTATTATTTAGCCAGAAGAGCATTTGTGGGGCCGGGTGCTGTTCTAATGTCGGCAATTTGCTTTCGAGTTCTTCACAAAAGTGTTGGATGAGGTTGTAGTTCGGGCTGTTTATGGGCCAGTCAGCACCTTCCTCACTGAACTCACCCAGCCATGGTTTTTTGGCACTTGCTGTGTCCACTGGGGCAGGAATAGGAAAAGTCTGTATTTGGTTATTTCTGTATTTCCAATTTACCTTAATGGAGACAGAAAGCAAATGTCCATGGATTGGAAGGTGTGAACTTGGGATGGAATTAAGGACCACATCTAAGACTCCTACAATGTATTGGGTTGACCACGTTTGTTCTGTTAAGGATGGTGAAGATACATAAAAAGACGCAGATACACAGCAATTTTTTTTTTTTTTTTTTTTTTTTTTTTATTGACTTCATTTAAGGTGTGATTAGTATAAGTCTGGCATAGAAGTCAGTGCAATAAATGTCTAGAGTAGAGCTGTTCACTTCCAGCGGCGAATTCTCCTCCAGAGCCTGTGCAGGGTCTCCCTCACCATTCTGCCAAATGTTCTGCAATGAGAAATTATACAATATATTAGATATTATTCTTCTATGTAAATGGGGCACATGCAGTGGGATTGTCTTGATTTGAACAACAGCTTTAGGGTGCCTTCACACGGAGTATACGCTCACTAATTCTGAACATGTAACACGTTCCGAATCAACGGCATTAAAACAGATCCCATTGCTTTCTACGCGCGTATCAAATTGAAAGCAATAGGGAAAAATGCAGCCCATTCATTTCTATGGGGAGCGCACGTATGCCGGCTCCCATAGAAAGCAATGGGATCTGTTTTAATGCCGCTGATTCGGAACGTGTTACACATTCAGAATCAGTGAGCGTTTACTCCGTGTGAAGGGGCCCTTAGATTTGCCCTGTAGACCCACCAGCAGACTATGATGGCAGCCACTGAATAGACTCCGCACTACACTTTGCTGACAGCTTCACAGAAGAGAACATTAAAAAGCCCCGGCCCCCCTCAGTTACACTGACTTACCTGCGATGTATTATTACAGGTTCTTGAATTGGTTTTATCACCTGCCACCTGTCATTGGCATATGTCATTCCACAGAACAGGTTTCGATCTTTTTCGACCATTGGTGGTTTATTGGCTTCAGTCGAGGACAGGAGATTGTCTATTTTATTAGTTGTCATCGCTGGGGGCTGTGGAGAGAAGATATGAGAACCAGGGTTCATAAAGGAGGAATACAGTGAGCTACCAGGGTTCATAAAGGAGGAATACAGTGAGCTGTACTACTACTACCATCATCTCCGCATCATATACTTACAATTTCTAGTCGTACTGATGGATGAGCTCTAGCTCCCTCTATATCAGTCCAGTTAATGACTTTGAAGAATGGATGATTCCGGACTGTATGCATAAGTACCTGCCGCCAAAACGGAGACTTGCTTAATAGCTGAAAAAATACAATGAAGATACCAAATGTTAAGACAAACTCTATTGTACAATATGATGAAGTTTACTGTGGTCTAAATCAATATGTAGGCTGTGGTATTCTGCAATAACACACCAGCAATGGAGCATAAAGGATAAATACATATATACTCACCCAGTCTATCAGGTCTTTGGCTTGCAGGTCAAATCCTTTAGGATAGGTGGAATGATCCTGGATCAGAGACTTTGCGATCTTTTCATATGACCAACCAGCATAGAATGGATATTTGCCAGTGGCCATTTCATAAAACATCACACCAGCCGAAAACCAGTCCACTGCCGCGTTGTAGGGCTCTCCATGAAGAATCTGTGGAAACATTCGGGAGACAATAAAAGTTAGAAATCTGTTCAGACCACCAGAAGTCATGGAGATGTCCAGACCTGTACATGGTGATAACTCAGTAACGTAGATGATTCCTCACCTCAGGTGCCATGTATCTAAGAGTTCCAGCAAATCCTGAGATCTTTGTGTCCCCAAATATGTTTGTCACGGCAAGGCCAAAATCAGCGATTTTCAAGTGGCCAGCGCTGTCCAATAGGATGTTTTCTGGTTTTATGTCTCTGTTAAAGGAAAGAGTTTATTAAATACTGTAACATATTTATCATCTTAGCTGAGCTGGTACATCTTGTAATGTTATCTACAGAAGGCATTAGGATGAAGGGTATGGGGGCTGTCAGGGGGTATATATATATACCAGGTCTGCACAGAAGAAAACTTGCTTCACTTACCTGTGTATGATGCCTCTGGTGTGCAGATACTGCAGCCCACAGATAATCTCTGCTGCAAACAATCTGACAAAGAAAAGAAAAAACATCAACATCTAAAATGTCATCCACCAAATGAAGAGATGGAACGTGACATATAGCTGGATGTCTCTTGACAACCATCGTCTATATCTAATATATCCATGTCTTGTCTTACCTGGTGATTGGAATAGGGAACGGGGTGTTGCCTCTCATGAGGTCACGTAGGTCTCCTCCACTGAGATATTCCATCACAAAGAAGACGTAGTCCTGTGGTAAAGACACAGCAGAAGACAGGGGTTATTATCATATTATCATTGTAAATCAGACATCTCCTCCTCTGGGCCTGTGCACCTGTCTGAAATCTACACCAGCTTGTATCTGGGATAGGTTTCAGGCATTATTTATAGCAGAAAGCTGGGGTAGATGAGAATACACCTGGAGAGGCCGATGTCTCTGCCCACAGCTTGTTCTTACCATGTCTACTACCCCTAATAACGTGGCGAGGGCAGTGCGAAAACAAAACTTACAACAATGTTTAACACAAGAGAAATGTTAAAAAGTTGCAAACCCAAGGCTTACACCTGTTCTACAGTAGAAAAGTGGCCAAGATCCTTAATGGATCAGCCCCATTGTGCACATAGGGATATTCTTGGTGTAGAATTCATGGAAGACTCTAACCTGCTGGATTATAGGACTCTTACCTGAGTGTGGAAGATGGCATGAGCATGGGTAAATAGCGGGCTCTTGCTAGTCATCTCCAGGACCTGACGCTCAATCAGGACGTTTTCTCTGAATTCCTGAAGTAGGCCCCTCTTCTTCACCAGCTTTATTGCCAGTTGTTCCTGGCAGCTGGGATGTGTGGCCAACATGACCTGGAAGAGACAAAGCATTAGATCTGGAGGAAAGGCCTGTCCTGCCATGACATGTGATGAAGAGACATGAACCGGAGAGATTTCACATCACATATGAGGGAGGCGTCATAATAATTCTTAATACTTACTTTGCCAAAACTGCCCTGTCCAATCACATTATGGAAGGTGAAGCTTTCCAGCCCAGTCACAATGATGGGGGATTCTGCTGGGGTTGTCCCTGGTGGAGAGAGAGAGGAGACATAAGAGTTAATGGAGGAGAATTTATCATTAGGGAATGTTTTAGGTTCATTTATTGGAGTTTGTGTTTCTTTAAATTTATTAAATGCTACTTGTTGTTTTACATTATTTGCTGTATATTGAAGTGTAAGACTGTGTTCACACTACCGCCGCTGTCCGCCCTGGTGTTTCCATCATAAACCCCGGGGAAACTGGATGGTTTGCCAGTGGTCAACTTTAAAGACCCATTCAAATGAACCGCCGGCAAGCCGTCCCCTGTCCAGTTTCCCTGGAGTTTACGACGGAAATCCCAGGGTGAACAGCGGCGCTAGTGTGAACCCAGCCTAAGACTTCTGTCCTAAAGTGAGTGTTACTCCAACTGTCAGTATCACCCATTGGAGTCAGATTGTGACAATTATTGATAAGATTGTGACAATAAGCTCAAGAAGTTGAAAATCTCTTGTTTTGCTCCTTTTTAAAGCCAGAATCCTAGAGTGCAGGGCTCGATATATTTCCCCCAATATTCCTGTATTTGACCTCCAATAGTAATTTCAATATGGAGGCGACATCTTTGTCATAAATTTTCTCAATTCCCTGCACACTGTTAATGACTAATACAGAATATTGAAAATAAAAACTTTATTCGTTGCCTATAACAGCCAACCACCTTACAGCTTCATAAAACTGACTGTGATTGGTTGCTAGGGACAACAAGGACCATTGTTCTTAGGGCTAGTTCCCACGGAGTTCCGCGTGTACACATTCCGTCACGGCATTCTGCACCGGATGAGGCCCAAATGAATGGGCTGGAGCCTCGCGCCGCGGACGCCGCAACTGATTCAGCCTCGAAATCTGCGGCAAGATAGGGCAGCTCGCTTCTTTTTTCTGCTCCTAGCTAGCGGAAAAAACAATCGAGCGTCTCCCATTGCAGTAAATGGGAGCCATTTTTGGCAGCAGATTTTGAGACGGATTCTGTCAAAAACGGCTACCAAAACATTCCATGTGAACTAGCCCTTAGACAGATTTGATGAATCTCCCTCCAAAACACCTTGGTGCAAATTTAGCAAACTATAGAAATGGAAAAACTTTGTTGCCCATAGTAGCCAATCACAGCACAGCTTGTATTTTATGGAAATAGTTTAGGAAATGAAAACTGACTTCTGATTGGTTGCTATGGGCAATGAGGGCAAATTTGTCCAGACAGCTTTATATGCCTGCTTAGTTATGGTCATTAGTGGGACCTCCAAAGATGGACAATCCCAACAATGACGACTTTGAGGTTATTGGGGCAGATTTATTAAACTGTCTAAAATAATAATAAATAAATAGTCTTAACTGCCCATAGTAAACCAATCACAATGCAACTTTCATTTCTTACAAACAGAATACTAGATGAAAGCTGCGCTGTGATTGGTTGCTATGGACAGCTCAGACAGTTTTGCTTTTAGACAGTGGTAATAAATCTGCCGCCCCGGGTGTAGGTATCTTAGATCTGCGCTCACCTGGCAGTTGCCCCATGTTAGTATTTGGGGACTTGCTGGATCCATCTTCAGTGTTTCCTTCCATATCTTCTCTAGTCCTCTTTGTAGGACTAGTCTCCTGTATAGGACTTCCAGGTCTTTTGGAAGCCGCAGTAATTTTTTTCTTAGCGAGACGTTTTGATCTTTTAGCTGTTCCTCGCTTTCTTGGCGCCTCATTTCTCTCCTCCCTTTTTCTTTTCTGCGGGGGAACTGGAGAAATCGGCGCGTTCAGCTCCATAGGTGTCATATTGGGCTGAGGACAGGCCTGTCTACCTGTAGCAGGTTCCATTTCTATGTATGATGATACAAGAAACTCACAGGCTTGTCTTCTGAACAATTGAAGTACGAAAGAACTTTGGTAGAGCACCAAAAAATACGCCTTCACCGGGTAAGGGATGAAGAAGTTCTGACGGAACTCAGAATGTTTAGTTCTTAAGTCAACTACTGTATGACATCACAATGGGTATTGTGACATCATCACGTTCCAAAGTCACATGACCTCACATTCTATATGCAAATTATACAAAGCAGAACAAGACAACCATGAATATTACAACTGTGGTCACTGGACCTAATGTACAGAAATTCTGACTTTGTGCCCTAGAGCGACCAATCAGAGCTAAGCTTTCATGTATTCAGTAGTTGGGAGAAGATGGTAGCTGTGCTGTGATTGGTTGCTCTGCTAACATAAATGTTTTCTGTCAGATGATACATGGGACCATAGCGTTTGCACATAAGACACATCTCACATACAGGCCGCTTACACATTTGACACACGATGCACAAACGCTTGTTCACTGACTGGGCACCATGTGTGGCAAGTTTACTGTAGGAAGTGTATGCCAGAAAACTGGTGTAGAAGTGAGGCATCTTTACTGCACAGACCTGACTTGTGGCAAAGATCTAAGGCTACTTTGTTCCTTTTCTGCTCCCCTTTCCACTTTCTACAGTGGGCAGTAAGGGGCAAGAGTCAAGGTGGGCCAGGATGAGGACACCTTGGGCTGTCAGATTTCCAATACCTGTATATTACTTAGAGCTGAAATCTATACCATTCCCTGTCCTATGGCTGGAGCTTCTTATTCTGGTGCATCTTGTGTCGGAGAGAATTAAGAAAGGCTTTGGAAATGCCAGTAATAATAAATGATTCCCTGTATGTCTAATATATGTAGATATAATTGTTACATACCACTCACATATAAGATGTATTACACACTGCACTCACAATAGTCACATACAGCACATATCATTCATATTTTACATGCATACAGCATATATCTCTCACATATTATAACCATACTGCGTACATCGCTCACAAGTCACATGCATACTGCACACGTCACTCAAATATTACATGTTTTTTCATGTTACATCCATGTCTCTAACATGTTGCATGTATGCAGTACACAAGTACATATTTTAGTCACTCATACACTAGATATTTTCATTGGTAACACTATACACATCACTCATACAACATCACGACATACAAACAACACACAGGGACAATATTACTGCATATGACGTGTAGATCATGTATAAATATAACAACGATACAAAAAATCATGACCACAGAAATATAAAATAAATTCACGTTTATTAAATACATCAATTCATAAAAACAAGGTTTAGCTGTAGACAAGGGAAATACATAAGGAAAAAATACCACAGTGACCAGGTAGGGAGCAAGGGGCGAAAAACTCACAATACAATTGGAAAGACATCATAACACACATGTAATAATAACCAGGCACCAATATAGTGTAAAGTCCATAATATAAATAAGTAGCACGATGCTTGGAGCAAACTGTACAGCATATAAGGTGCTGAATGCTATAAAACAGAAAGCAAAACAATCCAATGCAAGAATATAGTAAAGCTCCCAATGCTGGCTCAGCTGGTCACTCACAGATCCCCGACGTGTGTTTCGCCATAAGACTTCGTATGGGGGTGTGACATGACATGACATGCACCTTCTAAATCCATCACATGCATCCCTTTCTCTCAGTGTAATAAACTTGTCTGCTCTTCATCTTGGCTGAATGGGTTCCAATACCTTGTGTAAATAGGCATTTTTGATTAATAATGTAATTTAGAAAGTAGGAGGGGGGATGGTGTTTAGATTAGGTGTAAGCAAGTTTTATTGAATTTTTATATGAAACAAAACAAATGCCATATGTGGAACACAGATAAGGAGGCATTCACACGGGGAAAAATGGCTCAGACGCTGATGCACAGCGTCACACAGAGTCCACGCGAATTCCATGCGGGATTGCCGCCAGAATCCACCTGGTTAAAATGCCTCCCCATAGAACTCCATAGAGAGGCTTTTTAACCCCTTAGAGACGCAGCCAAAAGTGCGTTAAGGACCAGGCCTCTTTTTTCAAAACCGACATGTGTCACTTTAAATGGCAATAACTTTGAGACGCTTTAACTTACACAAGTGATTTTGGGATTGTTTTCTCGTAACACATTATACTTCATGTTAGTGGTAAACACTAATCAATATTTTTGTATTTACTTATTAAAAAAAATAGGACATTTTATGGAAATTTGGAAAAAATTGCAGTTTTTAAATTGTGAAATTCTTTGCTTTTCAGGCAGATAGTCATTCCACCCAAATCCATGAATAAATATTATCTCCCATATCTCTGCTTTATATCGGCATCATCTTTTGATTGTCTTTTAATTTATTTTGAATGTTACAAGGCTTACAAGTGTAACAGCGATTTTCCAGATTTACAACAAAATTCCCCAAACTAATTTTTTAGGGACGACTTCAGTTCTGAAAGGAATTGTAAAGGCCTATATAATAGAAACACCCCCAAATTACCCCATTTTCAAAACTGCAGCCCTCAAATAATTCAAAACAGCATTTGGGATGTTTGTTAACCCTTTAAGCAGTTCATAAGAATAAAAATAATATGGAGGTGAAATTTAGACATTTAACTTTTTTTTTCACTAATACATTTATTTAGACCTAAAATTAACACATTCACAAAGGGTTAAAGTAGAAAATGCATCTGAGAGTTTATCATGCAAATTGTCCCGTACACAGAAATACCCCACATGTGGGTATAAACTGATTTTTGGGCAGACGGCAGCGCATGGAAGGGAAGGAGCGACACAGGGCTTTTGAACAGCAGATTTTGCTCAAATAGTTTTAATTCGCCATGCCTCATTTGCAGAGCCCTTAGAGTACCAAAACAATGGAAACCCCCAAAAGTGACCCCATTTTAGAAACTATACCCTTTCAGAAATTCATCAAGGGGTATAATGAGCATTTTGACCCTACGGCTGTTTCACAGATTTTACTAACATTGGAATGTGTAAATGAAAAATGACTAAAATGTCCCTTTATCCCCAAAGTTTTCATTTTCACAAGGGGTTAAAGGAGAAAAAGCCCCCCCACAGTCTGTTAAACAATTTCTACTGAACACGGAAATACCCCATATGTGGCCATAATCTGCTGTATGGGAACATGGTGGGGCTCAGAATGGAAAGAGCGCTATTTAGCTTTTGAAGGGCAGATTTTGCTGGAAGAATTTTCAGGTGCCATGCCGCATTTGCAGAGCCCCTAGAGTACCAATCCAGTGGAAACGCCCTAAATGTGACCCCATTTTGGAAACTACACCCCTCATAGAATTTATCTAGGCGTAGAGTGAGCATTTTGACCTCACAGCTGTTTCACAGATTTAATTAACATTGGGACGTAAAAATGGAAAATTACTTTTTTTCTCCAATAAATTGTCCATTTAGTGCCATATTTTAAATTTTTGCAAGTAGTTAAAGAATTAAAAGCCCCCCACAGTTTGTTACACAATTTCTCCTGAACATGGCAATACCCCATATCTGGCCATAATCTGCTGTATGGGTACATGGTGGGGCTCAGAATGGAAAGAGCGCTATTTAGCTTTTGGTGGGCAGATGTTGCTGGAATAGTTTTGAGGTGCCATGTTGCATTTGCTGAGCCCCTAAAGTATCAATACAATGAAAACCCCTCAAAAGTGACCCCATTTTAGAAACTACACCCATCAAGGAATGTATCAAGGGGTATTATGATTTTGAGACTAAAAATGCTTCCCGAAAATTGAAATTTGAAGATATATGCCATTTCGGTGCCCAATACGTTGCACCCACTTTGTGTTGTTTGCCATCCCGAGGGGCAAAAAATTATATATGTGGGTGTAAACTGCTACTTGGGCACACAGCAGGCCTCAGAAGGGAAGGAGCACTGCGCTTTTTAGCTTTTGAGGTACAGATTTAGAGGGACTTCCTGGGGTCCATGTGTTTTTGCAGAGCCCTGGAGGTGCCAGTAAACTGGAATTCCCCAAGAAGTGACCCATTTTGTAGGGGCAATTTTAGGGTCTCTGCAAAAGTGTCATGGCATCCAAAAACCAAACCATCTAAGTCTGTGCTCCAAAAACCAAATAACCTTCTTCCCCTCTGTCCAGCTGTGCCCTAAGATCAGTTTATACCCACATATGACATTACGTCCGTTATCCCGGGTACACCAGTGTCATACATGTTCCCTAATATCAATTTATACCACATGACATTACGTCCATTATCCAGGGTACACCAGTGTCATACATGTGTCATGCATGTGGTATAAACTGCAGTTTGGGCGCACAGCAGGGCACAGAAGGGAAGGAGCGCGATGCGGCTTTTGGAGTACAGATTCAGATGTTTGGTATCTGAACACCATGTCATGTTTGTAGAGCCTGTAAGGTACCAGAAAAGTGGATTCCCCAAAAGAGTAAACTCATTTTGAAAACTGCACCCCTCAAAGAATTTATCAGGGGGTTTAGTGAGTATTAGTATCCCAGACGTGACTGCACAGCGGATGGCGAAGAGGGAATATGTAAGCGGTGCGGAGGACATTGAAAACACCTATTCCCTACTATGTCCCAGTAGCTCCTATTATTGGGGGAGTCACTCTGGGGTCACTTCTGGTATATTTTCCCTCATAAGCTCTAAATTCGGGGTGTCCAGTGGTACACAATCACACAGCTTATGTATTCCCTGTATTCACTAACCAGCCCCCAGGCTACATAGTACAGATACCGGCACCCTCCAATCTCACTGCGCAACTGCTTGTTTTTCCGTGATCATGTTTGATAACGGAAATTAAGGGGTTAAAACCTTCGATCGGTGAAAGCACTGACAAAGGTTATGGAAAAGGGTGACAGCTGTCGGTAACAGCTCTCACCCGGATCCAATTCTGCCCGCTCAGCTAGTGAGCAGGCAAGCGCTCCATGACGTACTATTATTTCATGGTGCATGAAGTACCTAGCACCCATGAAGTAATAGTACGTCATGGGTCGCTAAGGGGTTAACTGCGGGGATTCTAGCGGCAATCCCACATGGAAGTCGCGCAGACTCCGCGTGAACTCTGCTCCAGAATCTGAGCCATTTTGCCCTGTGTGAATGCCCCCTAAAGGTGTTAACTAACTTTATTACCAGGTGCATTGAAGGATGTACTAGTCAAAATTCAGACTTATCAAGGGAAGAATAGGGATGAGAAAGAAAGGGGAAACAAAAAGACACCAGGGGGGCATAGACAACAAGGGAAGAGATGGAAGGAGGGTGGGGGGGAACCACCAAGGCAGTGGGAGGGAAACTGGGGGAGGGTGTTTAGATTAGTTTAGGGTTTATCCTTGACAACCCCTTTAAGTCCTTGGTGGACATCATAGCACCCAAACCTCTCCAATCAAAATTTCTATATGTGAGTAAAGTTTTTTGAAAGTGCAAATGCAATTACTATGGAAGTCTTAGAATTCGACTTTACAAGTCATCGGTGTTGATAATCTGGTTAGCTTTAACCCATTAAAGACAATCTAAGGCTGTATTCACACAGAGTAACGCCAGGCGTTTTTTGTGTGTTTTTTGCACATAGCGCCGCGTTAACGCGGCGTATACGCAGCGTTAACGCCGCGCTATTTAGCGGTGGCGTTGCCCGGCGTTAACGCGGCGCTACACGGCGTAAACGCGGCGCTATGTGCAAAAAACACACAAAAAACGCCTGGCATTACTCTGTGTGAATACAGCCTAAAAGTGCCTTATGGACCTGGCCTCATTTTTCAAAACTGACTTGTGTCACTTTATGTGGCAATAACTTTGAGACTAATTAACTTACACAAGTGATTTTGGGATTGTTTCTTCATGACATTTTGCCCTTCATGTTAGTGGTAAACATTGAACTATATATTTGTATTTATATAAAACAATAGGAAACCTGATGGAAGTTGTGAACTGCTCTACTTTTCAAACAGTCATACCCCCCAAATACATCAATAAATATTATCTACCATATCTGCTTTATATTAGCATCACCTTTTAATTGTCCTTTAATTTATTTTGGACATGTTGGCAGTTACAAAGCTTACAAGTGTAGTTGCGATTTTCCAGATTACAAAGAAAATGTCCCAAACCCATTTGTTAGCGACCACTTCAGTTCTGAAGGGGATTATAAAGGCCTATGTATTAGAAACCTCAAAACTGCACCCCTTTAAGTAGTTCACGGTAATTAAAACAATATGGAGGTTAAATGTAGACATTTAATTTTATTTCAATAATACATTCATTTATCCCTAAATTAACACATTCATAAGGGGTTAACGCCGGCGTCATTCCCGTAGATATAATGGTAAGAGAAAGTACGCAGAGGAAAAATCTGTGAACTTTCTCTTCAAAGTGCTGTGGGAAAAACTGCAATGCGTCCACACCGCGGTTGCTCCCACAGCGCTTTAGCGTGCCGGTTTTGGTCCATGGGGCCTTACGTCCTTACCTCAAGACGTCCAAAAGCTAAACTGCTAAGGGCCCACATTGCGTAAACGCGGCTTTTTCTTTTGTAAATTTTGTTGCGTTTTTTTAGCCAAAACCAAGAATGGCTACAAGAGGAATGGGAGAGATATATACACTTATTATATGTCTACCTTCTGCTCAATCCACTCCTGGCTTTGGCTCAAAAAACCATAACAAAATCTGCAAGAAACAAAGCTGCGTTTCCGCAACGTGGGGCTTCAGCCTAAGTCTGTTTTCCAAAAACACATGGCACTCCTTTCTTTCTTTCTCTGGCTGTGCTCAAAAAGTAGTATATGCTCACATATAACATTACTTACGTTAATCTGGGTACACCAGTGTCATACATGGGGACATAAACTGAGGTTTGGGCACTCAACACGGCGCCGAAGGGAAGGAGCGCTTTTGGAGCGCTTATTCAGATATTTGGTATCTGATCGCCATGTCATTTTTGCAGAGACTCTAAGGTACCAGAAAAGTAGAATCCTCTAAGAAGTGAGTCCATTGTGAAAACTGCACCCCTCAAAAATGTATGAAGGGGTGTAGTGAGCATTAGCACAATTGGGAACACTAAATCCCCTATAAATTCCCAAGTAGCTCTTATGATTGGGGGGGGGGGTTCACTTCTGGTTTCTTTTTCCTTGTAAACTTTAAATATGCAATGTACCCTAATATACACTCAGACAACTTATACGTTCCCTTACTGCTGCAGCCAGTTGTGTTCTAATGATTTGGCAATTTATGGGGTTTTTGTCTTTACAAAAACCAGGGGTTAAAGGGGTATTCCCGTGTACATAATCGTATCTATATTTCTAGATAATTAAAAGTTAAACATTTTTGCAAATATAAGTAATTAAAAATTCTGCAGAGTTTTAAAGATTTTCTCTAACTTTCTTAGTGGTGACAGTCTTTTATCTTGATCGGTTGCCATGGATACGACCACTAATGCAGAAACTTTCTATGGTCAGGGAATTGTCAGGAGCCAGCTATGATTTTCTTATTGTACCTGGGTTATCAGACAGGGACACTACATGTATCAGAAGATATCCCGGCCACAGTAAGGACATCGTGGCTGATTGTCTGACCTTAGAAAGTTTCTGCAGAGATACTGTGAGAGTATCTATTCACAATATATCTTCTCCAGTCTGGTCTGGCTCAGGGTCTTAGTCTTCTTCTCTTTTTAGGCTTTCCTATGGGAGTGGAGCTCTTGCTCCTCCCCTCCGCCCCACAACTTCCTCACTTGGAGTCGTGGGATTTTGCCTCATCTATGAGGTGCTTCAGGTTCCTCTTCGAGCCTTTGGTGATTTCCCTCTTTGCCTTCTGTCCTGGAAGGCCAATTTCCTGATGGTCATTTTCTCCACCCGCAGGGGTCTCGAGCTTGTTACCCTTTTATTCGGCAGCCTCCCTTTCTGGTACTCCTCAAGGATAAGGTTGTCCTCCTTCTGCCACAGTCTTTTTTTTCCTGGGGTAAAGCCTGGAGGTGGAAACAACAGCTTTTCTTTTCCCTAGTGTCTGTTTCCTAGTGGCCAAGTCTATACCCCATGGTCCTGTGTCCTCTAGTGGATACAACAAGAAAAGGATTTAACAGTGAGTACAAAAATCCCATTTTCTAAGCAAGGGGACACACTCCACACTTACACTAGTGTAAGAGCCGACAGAGGTGACGCTGCTGAAGAAAGAAGGGGAGGATCCAGCAGAAGATAGAGGCAGCGCAGTATATTGTTCTCGGGCAGCGGTGGGGACGCCCTCATCGCATTTTCAGCGCTGGGGCCCACCCCCATCGCTGCCAGATAACTAATTTACATACCGGTAAAAAACGGTATTACTAAGGAACAGCGCGGCGGAGATCCCATCTACAGGTAGGAAACGAATAGCCTTTCTAAAGGCTACTCCGAAGTGTTACCCACAGAAAAAAGTTTTTTAATGGTAGAATCCCTTTAAGGGTTAAAGTATGTGACTTTGTATACTGTGTGAGTACATCCAGTCGCAGCTGCCCATATTTTGGTTCCGGTCCAAAAAACCCCATGTAAACTTACCCTAAGAGTAAGTTCGCACAGAGTTTTTTGATCAAAATTTTGAGGCCGTATTTGCCTCAAAATCCTGACCAAAAAGACAGCTCCCATTGAAATCAATGGGAGCCGCTCAGGAGCTTTTTCCAGGAGCTGGCTTGTGCGTCGCGATTCGGCCTGAAGACACACCCTCCTCCGGACTAGGCCCACTCATTTGGGCCTAATCCAGAGCAGAGTGCGTGGCTGGATACCAGTGCACCGGCTTTCAGTCGCGACTCCCCGGTTTTTGGATTGGAACCTGAGGTGGCCTTCGGTGGCCTCAGGTTCCAATCCAAAAAACCCTGTGTGAACTTACCCTCAAGGATTTATTCATCTTTCTAATATTGATGGCCTTTCTAATATTGATGGCCTGTCCTTAGGATAGGCTATCAATATTACATCTGTGATGATACAACAGCCAGGACTTCTGCAGATCAGCTCTACCAGGACAGCGTGGCTACAGGTAATGGTAAAGGCTAGTTCACACGAGGGGCGGTATAGCGGGTTTTTGGCACTGAGTGTGACGCGGTGAGCCGCGTCACTCTTGGGTCAAAACCCACCTCCCACAACTGTCGAGTTTGCAGCTCCCCCCCCCCCCCATTCAAATGAATGGGCCCACTCCGGAGGTTGGTAGAGCAGCATGCTGCTCATGAAAAAAAGAAGCCTGGTGGTCTACATAGACCACCATTGTGAGGGAGCGGATTATGACGTGGATTACGTGCCATAATCCGCCCCCTCTGTGCCCATGTGAACGGGCCCTAACATTTCTAGGAGCCACGCTGCTCACATTCCATACAGTGTGTAGATCATTGTCTGAGCTTGTATAACCTTTTTATTGCATGTTTGAGGGCTCGTTCACACGGAGTAAATGCGGCACGCAATGCGTCTGATAGGGACATTAAAGTGTCCTCATAAGAGTATGTTGCAGAGTTCCAAATTAGATAATTAATTAACAGGCCTAGATGGACTGCAGCCATCTTCTTTTAAGCCTGGAGAACTGATTAAGACACAAGATGGTAGTGTATCAAAAGAGTTCTGATTTTATTATAAGAAAAAGGTAGTTTAAATACATTACAGACAAAGAGCTGGCTTGGCTATTCTAATCAATACAACCATGATTGGTCATAGAGATATAAGATAAGCCTGGCACATGGCTATTGGCTGAAGCCTGATTATAATTTGCATCTCATTATAGCTTTCCACACTGGGATGGACTTTCCCATGAAACAAAGAAGGATTCAAAATACTTGTGTGAGCTAACATCCCAGACTATGTCTATATGTATATATCATGGTAAAAGAGATAAGATGACATGTTCCATAGACCCTGTGTCTATACACTCTAAGTGACCTTCATATACCATAAAATATGACAGAGTGCCTAGATACCATAAGATTAATACTTTTGTTGGTTATGTGTCCATACATCATGTAAAGGAGGTAAGAGATATACAAAGTCAGCTGCATCTTCTCAAAATGAGGCCCTTGAGAGATAATGATTAGCAGCCTCTGTATTAACGTTCATTATCACATTCCTTAAAGTCTAACAAAGGGCCTCCTTGACTTAAGCAAAATACATACTTATGTGAAAGAGTACAAGATGGCTGCCAAAATACAAAGATGGAGGACTTAACTCTAACACGCCGCGTTTACGGGACGTATGCGCCGCGATTTTGACGGTGCATGTTTGCGGTCGCGTAAACGCGCGTTTACGCGGCGTTAACGCGACCACAAACATGCACCGTCAAAATCACAGCGCATACGTCCCGTAAACGCGGCGCATTGCGTGCCGTGTTTACTCCGTGTGAACGAGCCCTCAAACATGCAATAAAAAGGTTATACAAGGTCAGACAATGATCTAAAGAGAACGTTACTACCATAACCGTATAATACCACAGTATAAAATAACCGCAGTGCAATCTTTGATTGGTTTATATATAGATAAGTAATGTGTAAGGATATCTCATCCAGTAATTTCCTATACTATCTTATCATATGTAATACTTCTCTATTCTAAAAGTGGCCATACACTTGAGATTTTTACCTGCAGATCATTGGCAGATCCAGATTATTTTAGTAGCATCTCCTGATAATCTTATGTGTATGACACCGCAGACATCGGATTTTTGGCAAATGTTACTAGATTTAGCTAGATCTGCTAATGGTCTGCTCATAAATATTTTCAGGTGTTTTATTGTGTGATGTGTGACCTATACTATATCACTTATTATTTATCTGTATCTAGAAGGATTAAGAAGAAACATTTCTTCTATTTTTCTGACATTTTCTATTCCGTTGTAGAATAAATTTTAGTGTTGAGATTGAGTTGTTTGTTGGCTTTGCAAAGAGATCTATCACTTACATAGAGATGACATGATTGTATACAATGTGCTGACTAAAAGTTCCTATAGGACTTGCTGAGTTTTTTCTTCTACATTATTTTCATTATTTTGCACCGCTGGAACAAGTTAATGAATTTTGCAGTGTCAATTGTGTATGAAAAAAGAGATTGTGCCAATTAACTTATGTCAGGGTCTGAGGTTGCCAGGTGGGGTGGCATAGACACACAAGTCCAGATTTTTAGTCCAAAAAGGTAGAGTTTTATTTTTACTCCACAAGAAGCAGTGCAGCAACCAAAAAGGTAAAAAATAAAAACTATACAAAATAAATACCTGCCCGGCTAGGCTCTAACTACACACATCTTTAGGTTACCTCACCTATGACAGCAGATTCAATAGCAAAATTGAAGGGTACAAGACACAGCTCCTAAAGTGTGACCTTCCAGCTGGCCCTGCAGCCCAGCTCTGTCCAAAGTCTTGCTGCTGGAGCTGACCTTTTAAACCTCACTGATGAGGACAATCCACAGCAGCTGACACGCTGCAGAAACATGCACAATGTGTGGACTGGAGGGGGGTGGAATGACAGGTCCCACTGCCAATCCTACCTGCCATTCCTAAAAAATCCTGCCCTATACTGAACATGCAACAAAATGCTCAGCAGACAAAAGCTGTCTGCTGAGAACAAGTCATTCCTGGACTTTCTCTCATCTTGCTCACCTGAGTAGTCTGGGCGAGATGTACACCCCCTCCATTATTTTGCTGGCTTACATATCCCCCCCTTCTTCTCCAGACAGGAGGGCTGGGCACTTTTACCAACATACAATGGACTCTTGACAGGGCATCTGCATTTCCCAGTAATTTCCTTGGTCTGTATTCCACACTGAAAGAAAAATTCTGTAAGGACAGGAACCATCAGGTAACCCTAGCATTTATTTCCTTATTGATTTTCATCCATGTAAGAGGGGCATGGTCAGTGACCAATGTATACTTTCTACCCAGGAGGTAGTACCTTAGGGCATACAGCGCCCACTTAATGGCCAAACATTCCCTCTCTACAATAGTGTAGTTTTTCACAGCGGGGGACAGCTTCCTGCTCAGGTACATCACTGGATGCTCCCCATCACTTACCACCTGGGAAAGCACCGCTCCTAGACCTGCATTTAAGGCATCTGTCTGCACCAGGAACTCTTTTCTAAAGTCAGGGGCTATCAGCACTGGCTGCTGGCAATGGGCTAACTTTAGCTTCTGGAACGCCTCCTCTGCCTCTGGTGTCCAGTGGATCATCACTGACTTCCCATCTTTTGTCAGGACAGTGAGAGGAGCTGCAATAGAGGCAAAGTTTGGCACGAACCTCCAGTAGTAGCCAGCAATGCCAAGAAATGCCCTGACTTGCTTCTTGGTCAATGGTCTTGGCCAATTTTGTATTGCTTCCACCTTATTGATTTGGGGCTTTATTACTCCTTTTCCAATGACATAGCCAAGGTACTTAGCTTCCTCCAGCCCTAAAGCATATTTTTCAGGGTTGATAGTAAGGCCTGCTTCATCCAGGTAAGCCGCTGCGTAGTCACGATGTGGCTGCAAGATCTGGTCCATCAACCTCTCAAAGGCAGCAGGCGCTCCATGCAAACCAAAGGGCATAACCCTGTACTGGAATAGCCCTTCTGGAACAACAAAGGCAGTTTTCTCTTTGAGTTCCTCTGACAAAGGTATTTGCTAGTGTGAGGAGACAAATATGTGTGTAAAGAGAGAGACTAGCATTCTGCCATCTTGTCTAAGTATATTCAATATTGCTTTTACTAACGTCTTGTCTATGTCACGCAGCTACTATGAGAGACTTACAATTGTGCTTTCTTATCATGTTTAGGAAAAAGGTTGGAATGTTTCTGAGTTTCTCATAATATCATTTAGTTTCTCATGTCCCATAACGAGACACAGAATGTCCATTAGATATGAGAATAGTCTAAGCTAGGATTAAGAACAGACCATCCACCTTAGAACACTGTGCTAGCATGATTAGAACTAAAATGGATGACACGGACAACCATGTGTTAACTCATGTATTGCTTATGCACGTATTCATAGTTTGTAAACGCCCATTTTGTACTCTGACCAATGATAATTCATATTTCTATGTGATGTAGTTTGTTATGCCTAAATTAGCATACAGCCATTATTCCTCTATAAGAGCTAAGTAACATGTAATAAACTTTAGAGCACTTAGATATACATCTGGCTATGTGTCGATTTGTGTTCTCCCCGTACGGGTAACCATTTTGTTTATAATTTGGAACCGACAGCTTGTGCTCCCAGGGGTGTTCTCCCAACACACCAGTGTTAAGATAGGCCCCGCGTTTTGTAGAAATGCGTTTTTAAGAAAATGTATTTCTTAAAAATCTGTTTTTTTTTTCTTTTGTTTGTCATTGCTAATGTGTGTATATGGTTCTGCAGATAAAACTTTCCTATTTGTGTTTCTACCCTCACAGAATGGTAGTTGTTACGAACTTGGCTTAGTATCTCAGGACAATGCTGCTCTTAGTATGGCCCAGGCTACAGAAGAGCAGAGAACAGCGGAGAATCTCTCCAAGGTACACACAACTTTGGGGAAACACCAAATTTGATCAAACTGAAGTTTGTGGCATAAAAAAGTTGAAAATTTTAGCACATGCCCTTTTTTGCTAAAAAAAATTAGCAAATTTTTCCCTTTTACTTTTCAATACGGCTAACATTAAAACATTCAATAAAAAGGTTATGCAACCACAGTCAATAAACTAAACAGAAAATATAATACCACAGTATAAAATAACCACAGTGCACTATTTGATCCATATATATATATATATATATATATATATATATATATATATATATATATATACAGTCCTATGAAAAAGTTTGGGCACCCCTATTAATCTTAATCATTTTTAGTTCTAAATATTTTGGTATTTGCAACAGCCATTTCAGTTTGATATATCTAATAACTGATGGACACAGTAATATTTCAGGATTGAAATGAGGTTTATTGTACTAACAGAAAATGTGCAATATGCATTAAACCAAAATTTGACCGGTGCAAAAGTATGGGCACCTCAACAGAAAAGTGACATTAATATTTAGTAGATCCTCCTTTTGCAAAGATAACAGCCTCTAGTCGCTTCCTGTAGCTTTTAATCAGTTCCTGGATCCTGGATAAAGGTATTTTGGACAAACAATTCAAGTTCAGTTAAGTTTTCAGATCACTGGACACTACCTACAAAGATCGCTGTATTGTATGTGAAGAATTCCTCCATATGGACATTTGTATTACTTTGTCTTGCTAGTAAAAAGAGCAACGACTACCCCCGAAGCCTGGTTGTCTGTTGTCATTGTCAGATATCAGAGTGGGGGTGGGTAGTCAGGGACATCAAAAAGGAGATTTTGTGCACATTTGGGACCCAGGGACCCCCTGAAAGCCGGCCACATCTGATATATTACCCGTGATACCAGCCCCGGCCCTCCTGAGTGTTACATATATATATATATACACTGTCTACCATAAGTACAGTCCTATGAAAAAGTTTGGGCACCCCTATTAATCTTAATCATTTTTAGTTCTAAATATTTTGGTGTTTGTAACAGCCATTTCAGTTTGATATATCTAATAACTGATGGACACAGTAATATTTCAGGATTGAAATGAGGTTTATTGTACTAACAGAAAATGTGCAATATGCATTAAACCAAAATTTGACTGGTGCAAAAGTATGGGCACCTCAACAGAAAAGTGACATTAATATTTAGTAGATCCTCCTTTTGCAAAGATAACAGCCTCTAGTCGCTTCCTATAGCTTTTAATCAGTTCCTGGATCCTGGATGAAGGTATTTTGGATCATTCCTCTTTACAAAACAATTCAAGTTCAGTTAAGTTTGATGGTCGCCGAGCATGGACAGCCCGCTTCAAATCATCCCACATATGTTCAATGATATTCAGTTCTGGGGACTGGGATGGCCATTCCAGTACATTGTAATTGTTCCTCTGCATGAATGCCTGAGTCGATTTGGAGCGGTGTTTTGGATCATTGCCTTGCTGAAATATCCATCCCCGGCGTAACTTCAACTTCGTCACTGATTCTTGAACATTATTCTCAAGAATCTGCTGATACTGAGTGGAATCCATGCGACCCTCAACTTTAACAAGATTCCCGGTGCCGGCATTGGCCACACAGCCCCAAAGCATGATGGAACCTCCACCAAATTTTACAGTGGGTAGCAAGTGTTTTTCTTGGAATGCTGGTTTTTTTGGACACCATGCATAACACATTTTTGTATGACCAAACAACTCAATCTTTGTTTCATCAGTCCACAGGACCTTCTTCCAAAATGAAGCTGGCTTATCCAAATGTGCTTTTGCATACTTCAGGCGACTCTGTTTGTGGCGTGCTTGCAGAAACGGCTTCTTTCTCATCACTCTCACATACAGCTTCTCCTTGTGCAAAGTGCGCTGTATTGTTGACCGATGCACAGTGACACCATCTGCAGCAAGATGATGCTGCAGCTCTTTGGAGGTGGTCTGTGGATTGTCCTTGACTGTTCTCACCATTCTTCTTCTCTGCCTTTCTGATATTTTTCTTGGCCTGCCACTTCTGGGCTTAACAAGAACTGTCCCTGTGGTCTTCCATTTCCTTACTATGTTCCTCACAGTGGAAACTGACAGGTTAAATCTCTGAGACAACTTTTTGTATCCTTCCCCTGAACAACTATGTTGAACAATCTTTGTTTTCAGATCATTTGAGAGCGGGTTGTCCATGCTTGGCGACCATCAAACTTAACTGAACTTGAATTGTTTTGTAAAGAGGAATGGTCCAAAATACCTTCATCCAGGATCCAGGAACTGATTAAAAGCTACAGGAAGCGACTAGAGGCTGTTATCTTTGCAAAAGGAGGATCTACTAAATATTATTGTCACTTTTCTGTTGAGGTGCCCATACTTTTGCACCGGTCAAATTTTGGTTTGATGCATATTGCACATTTTCTGTTAGTACAATAAACCTCATTTCAATCCAGAAATATTACTGTGTCCATCAGTTATTAGATATATCAAACTGAAATGGCTGCTGCAAACACCAAAATATTTAGAACTAAAAATTATTACAATTAATAGGGGTGCCCAAACTTTTTCATAGGACTGTATTTGGACACCCATGCAAATGAAGATATCTATGGTTGTGATGTACGTCACGCCTTCCGCCGTTAAATAGGAAACAGCATTGGCATTAGTGCATTGACATTATTCGCATGCAAGATGCCACGAAGTGCAGAGTTGTCTGATTTCGAGAAAGGGTCAGGGGATAACACATTAGGGAGAGTGTGTGCCTACATTCGAGAAAGGGGTAATTTTGCGGTACCACAGAAATGGTCGATCCCTAAGGGACATACCAAGCGAACAGAATTACCCAAAATCAACAGTGGCCTATGTGGAGTAGTGTGATGGATTTAGCTGGGTAGATGGTGAGATAGGGTCCCAATCCTTGTCATATAATAAAGAAGATCCCACCACGGAACAATGATTCTTTTGTTTGAATGCTTATTTATTTTCAAAGAATTCAGTAATGCTTGGTGAAATATTAAACGTTTTCGGCCTGTTCGGCCTTCATCAGACTCTACAAAAGGTAAAATAAAACAGTGGAACAAAGTGAGCAACACACCATTGCATTATGTGTGAGACTGTACAATAATTTCTAGTGGCTAACATATTAGTATACAAAATATACAAAGACATCACAAATGCGCTACATCGTGAAGAGGAATAAAGCATCAAGCCAGATATCACAGGGAGTCATGTTCGAGCATGTTACTACACATTGATGTACATGAGATTTTTAAATCGCCTTTCAGTCGTATGGGTCCTTGGTCCCATGAAGTTAAGACATAGATTAGGATATATAGAAAGTGTCCCAGTTGCACCAAGAGAAAATACAACAATCTCCCGATTGTATATACACCCCTATAGAAATAAAGAAACAAATTGAAAGTGGAATCACTTGTAAAACGTACCACATCAAGCTGATAATAAAGTTGAAGATAGGCGGAAACCATAAGATGGTACAAAAGACCTGTGGGTAAATATATATTGTCAAGACAGGTTGTAAAGATGTTAGGAATAATATGTGTGTCAAGATGAATAAGGCCCAAAAGAGGAAAAAGTTCCAACGTGACTTGGATGACTACAACAACAATAGAGTGTATAAATGGCAGGAAGGATTTCGTAGGGATGGTCCCCCCAACCACCCGAGATCCACATCCCCAACGACTTCCGATTCAGATTCAACCAGATCCTTCTCCCGAGACCGGGGTCCGGTGTCCACCAACACAACAAGGAGGGGCAACTCGAGACAGCGTGGCACGAACAGAGGCAGAGCCTCCATCCCCACTCGCTCACAGGTAGGTCAAGAGTCATTAGTAATTAACATCAGTTCTAAAACCCTTGACCCGGGGCTGATTGACCTACTGCAGAAAGGCCTTTCAATTTATTTCAGACTGACCTAGACCTTCAGAGGTTTTTCAGATCCTTACGCCTGAAGGCTTATTTTTCGACCCAACCAACTAATACTGTGACAAGTATTACAAATTACTCGGGTCTGATCACATCTAAGTCACTTGGACTTAGGAATAAAAGTACTTTCCAACCTCCCAAGAATAATCCAGCAGTTGAGGCCACAATTGATTTAATCCAGAGAGATGTTAACGCATTACGTAGGGAAATAGAGGGCAATAGACTCTCATGTGTCTCGAATCTAACTCCAGTACAGAGACAAACTCTACGGTCCATCATTGAGGATAAAACCCTCATTATAAAACTGGCCGACAAGGGGGGCGCCACAGTCATTATGGATAGGACAGATTATGTGGAAGAAATTTTGGGTCAACTAAATAACAGGGATGTCTATGAGCCCCTGAGGCAGAACCCTCTGAACAGTATCAGGGAAAGAATAAACGATACATTACAGTTGCACAGACAACTAGTTACAATAGACGACGATACAATACAATTCCTGGTCAATTCATCCCCTGTTACACCAGTATTCTACATTCTTCCAAAAATCCATAAAAGGCTACAGAAACCCCCGGGTAGGCCAATAGTTGCTTCCACCGACTCAATACTCTCACCCCTGGCCATCTTTCTAGAAAAGATACTAACCCCACTCACAAAAAGTACAGCTTCATTTCTACTTGATACCTCCGATTTCCTTAACCACATACGTACAAACAGTCCAGTACCCATGGACACTATTTTATTCACATTTGATGTGGTAAGCCTGTATACCTCAATCACACATAACAAAGGCGTTCAGGCCACTAGGAGGTTACTAGAAAAATCAACATTACACCAACAGGTAATATCGCTGTCAGTGGACCTCCTCAAGATTGTACTGGAGGAGAATTATTTTCTCTTCCAGGACACGTACTATAAACAGAGACAGGGCACCGCCATGGGGTCCAATGTGGCCCCCCCATATGCTAATGCGTATATGGCAGACTTCGAAGAGACTTGGGTGTACCCATTCCCTCAGTTTCGGACACATTGCCTATTATGGCGACGATTCATAGACGACATCTTCTGTCTATGGACAGGTGGACTAGAATCCTTACTGATTTTCAGAGATTACATTAACAGCATATATCCTGAACTTCAGTTTACACTAACACATAGTAACGAATCCATCAGTTTTCTTGATACACTTGTGAGCAAGGATGGATCAGGACACCTATCCACTGATCTGTTTGTAAAAGAAACAGACAGGAATAGTTTGCTCCATTATTCGAGTTTTCACCCAAAGGCAACAAAGAAGTCCCTGCCTAGATCTCAATACACTAGAATACACCGTATAGTTGAGGACCCATCAAAACGCGTTTCCAGATTAGAAGAGATGCGTCTAAAATTTAGTGAGCGTGGTTATCCTCCGTCCGTCTTGGAGGATTTTCCTACTACCAATACACAAGTGGCCAACAGGGTGAAACCTAGAAGGATACCATTTATCCATACGTACCACCCCTTTAATTACAAAATCCATCGCATAATCCGTAAACACTGGGGCACCCTGAAAAGATCATTTCCCAATATAGAGGAATTTCAAAATGGATTTATGCCATGCTACAAACGCCCTAAAAACATCCGTGACACCGTAGTGAAGGCTGACCTTGGTTCCAAACAGCGATTACCCAGACAAACTTTCCTAGATACACCTAGAAGAGGCACCTTCCCTTGTTTAGGTTGCCTTCAATGCTCCAATATACTTAAGGGTGACAAGATTTACCATCCTTTGTCGGGACGAATTTTCCCGTCATCAGGATACTACACATGTGAGTCTACGTATGTGGTTTATTTGATTAAGTGCCCGTGCGGTCTCGCATACGTTGGAGAAACCACCCAGCGTGTGCGAGACCGCATACGCCAACACAAATCAAACATTCGTTGCCAGTTATTACATCTTCCTATACCAGCTCACTTTATAAGTCAGAACCACAATATCGCTCAATTACGCTTTCAAGTATTGGAGCAGGTGGAGGCACCAAGGAGGGGAGGCGACAGAATACGCCTCCTAAAACGCAGAGAAGCGTTTTGGATCTATACACTTCGGACTATGGAGCCCCAGGGATTAAATAGGGAATACGACATTTCTGCTTTTCTTTAGATTTGGACTCTTGACATTAACCAGTGTTTCATATGTCTTTTCAGAATCGCCGATAGACGACTTTTGTGACGCCGCAGAGTAAGGTATCCTTGGTCCATCATTATTTGGCATTGCACATCTCAGCAATGCTGGATCTCTTAGCTATCACTTCTTTTATACCTTTTGTTTCATTCTATTGTTTATTCTTTTTATATATATTCTCTATTTCCCTTCTGATTTATCCCCCTTCATTGACATGTCCTCACCTCCATTTTTTACTTCCACTATTTTTCTCCCAGACATACATGCAACAACACCCTTTTTCCAATAGGCATCCATACACTCATTTACAGAATACAAGGCTGCTGCTCCTCCCCTCTTTCTTCTCCACACGGCAGTACGATGTGCATGTAAGCCGAGTGGTCACCATGGGAACTGGTCACGTGGGACGCTTCACCACGTGACCGCTGATCACAAGGGCCGGCTGCCATTCAGTAGAATGGTACGTGCGCCGGGCCGGACGTCACGGCGCATGGTGCGCATGCGTCGTGACGTCACAGCGGGTCGACTCAGCGCGCGATAAAGCGCTGACCGCCCGCAGTCTCTACCACACCACCAATGAAAGAGGACGCTCCTCACGTTCCTCCTAAAGGTAAGGGGGTACATTACATCTGTACTTAGGTGACAGTATGCTACAGATTCTAACCCACCCCCCTAACAACCCCCCCCCCCCATGGGACAGACTACAGGACCCTCACTAATTTACCCTTTATCCTCAGGGCACACTGCACCACCACTGCTTCTGCCACCATTAGGAGGGGAGTAAGGTAATGACCTTTGCCATTTCCTATTACTGCAAAACCACCAGATTGGGTGCTGAATACTACCTGTATTCTATTTACAGCTATCTCCTACTGCAATAGCATTTCTATCTGCTCCATCGATTTAGCCACAGTTTTTTGCTCTAGGGTAAGCCATTTTACTCCATTTTTTTGATTCATCATAGTCTATAATAAACCTCCGCATAATAATTTATATATGTACTCCCACATCACTATCTAGACGGCATTCTACCGTGCTGGTGATAACATTTTCTACCCCAGCATTCTGAGGGTAAGGTATTATTCATCTTGACACACATATTATTCCTAACATCTTTACAACCTGTCTTGACAATATATATTTACCCACAGGTCTTTTGTACCATCTTATGGTTTCCGCCTATCTTCAACTTTATTATCAGCTTGATGTGGTACGTTTTACAAGTGATTCCACTTTCAATTTGTTTCTTTATTTCTATAGGGGTGTATATACAATCGGGAGATTGTTGTATTTTCTCTTGGTGCAACTGGGACACTTTCTATATATCCTAATCTATGTCTTAACTTCATGGGACCAAGGACCCATACGACTGAAAGGCGATTTAAAAATCTCATGTACATCAATGTGTAGTAACATGCTCGAACATGACTCCCTGTGATATCTGGCTTGATGCTTTATTCCTCTTCACAATGTAGCGCATTTGTGATGTCTTTGTATATTTTGTATATTTTGTATACTAACAGTGGCCTATGTGATTATAAAGTGGAAGGTGAACGGTAATTGTTGCAATGCGCCCTGAGTTGGCAGACCCCGAAACTGGGAGATAGAAACCGATGAGTGCTGGCCAGAGAAACCACACCCAACCGATGGCTCACATACACCAGGAGTTTCATCAGGCATCCGGGAGTATTGTGTCTCCCAATACCATCTGTAAGGAAGCATCTGCTGGGTTCTATTGAATATAAATAAATGTTTTTCTATTCTACCACAGGTGTACAAATACATATTGGTAGACAGTGTTGGCCAAAAGTATTGGCACCCCTGCAGTTCTGTCAGATAATACTCAGTTTCTTCCAGAAAATGATTGCAAGCACAAACTCTTTGGTATTAATATCTTCATTTATTTTGCTTGCAATGAAAAAACACAAAAGAGAATGAAAAAAAACTCAAATCATTGATCATTTTACACAAAACTCCAATAATGGGCCGGACAAAAGTATTGGTCCCCTCAGCCTAATACTTGGTAGCACAACCTTTAGACAAAATAACTGCAAACAACCGCTTCCGGTAACCAGCAATGAGTTTCTTACAAGGCTCTGCTGGAATTTCAGACCATTCTTCTTTGGCAAACTGCTCCAGGTCCCTGAGATTTGAAGGGTGCCTTCTCCAAACTGCCATCAAGAGATCTCTCCGCAGGTGTTCTATGGGATTCAGGTCTGGACTCATTGCTGCCACTTTAGAAGTCTCCAGTGCTTTCTCTCAAACGATTTTCTAGTGCTTTTTGAAGTGTGTTTTGGGTCATTGTCCTGCTGGAAGACCCCTGACCTCTGAGGGAGACCCAACTTTCTCACACTGGGCCCTACATTATCCTGAAAAATTTGTTGGTAGTCTTCAGACTCCATAATGCCATGCACACGATCAAGCAGTCTGGTGCCAGAGGCAGCAAAGCAACCCCAAAACATCAGGGAACATCCGCCATGTTTGACTTTAGGGACCGTGTTCGTTTCTTTGAAGGCCTCTTTTTTTTCCTGTAAACTCTATGTTATGCCTTTTCCCAAAAAGCTCTACTTTTGTCTCATCTGACCAGAGAACATTCTTCCAAAACGTTTTGGCTTTCTCAGGTAAGTTTTGGCAAACTCCAGCCTGGCTTTTTTATGTCTCTGGGTAAGAACTGGGGTCTTCCTGGGTATCCTACCATACAGTCCCTTTACATTCAGATGCCGATGGATAGTACGGGGTGACACTGTTGTACCCTCGGACTGCAGAGCAGCTTGAACTTGTTTGGATGTTAGTTGAGGTTCTTTATCCACCATCCGCACAATCTTGCGTTTAAATCTCCCGTCAATTTTTCTTTTCCGTCCACATCTAGGGAGGTTAGCCACAGTGCCATGGGCCTGCGCACGGTAGACACTGGAACATTCAGGTCTTTGGGGATGGACTTGTAGCCTTGAGATTGCTCATGCTTCCTCACAATTTTGCTTCTCAAGTCCTCAGACAGTTCTTTGGTCTTCTTTCTTTTCTCCATGCTCAATATGGTACACACAAGGACACAGGACAGAGGTTGAGTCAACTTTAATTTATTTCAACTGGCTGCAAGTGTGATTTAGCTACTGCCACCACCTGTTAGGTGCCTCAGGTAAGTAACAGGTGCTGTTAATTACACAAATTAGAGAAGCATCACATGATTTTTCAAACAGTGCCAATAGTTTTGTCCACCCCTTTTTTATGTTTGCTGTGGAATTATATCCAATTTGACTTTTTGACAATTCTTTTTGTGTTTTTCCATTGAAGACAAATTAAATGAAAATAATAATGCCAAAGAATTTGTGATTGCAATCATTTTCTGGAAGAAAATGAATATTATCTGACAGAATTTCAGGGGTGCCAATACTTTTGGCCAACACTGTATATGTATGTGTGTGTAATGTGTAAGGATATCTCTCTAGTAATTTCCTATACTGTCTTATGTAATACTTCTCTATTCTAAAGCTGGCCATACACTTGAGATATTTATTTACCTGCAGATTATTGGCAGATCAGACTATTTTCATAGCATCGCCTGATAATCTTATGTGTATGACACCACAGATATCGGGATCTTGGCAGATTTTACCAGATTTAGCTGGATTTGCAGAGAAATATCTTATGTGTATAGACAATTTAAGAATTTGCAGTTATTTTATTGATTGTGATGCTGGGGTCTAGACCTGCAAAGAACAGAGCCAATTTATGATCTAATATAAGAAGCCTTTCTTCTAGTAGCTTTACTTATACTATGAAATTTGACTATTCATTCACCTCTATTACATTATCTTTGCTTCTCGATCCTAGATATTTATGGCGTATCCACAAGATCGATTGGGTTTCAGAGGTCCCCTGCTGCCAGACACTGGCAAAGGTGGATGCACGTGTGCTCAGTTCTCTCTGTTTGTGTCTACAGGAGTTAAATGGGTTTTCCAGGTTCACATATTCATTACCAATCCTTAAGATAGGCCATCAATCAGAGATTGACAGGGGTCGGACACCCAGGATCCCCGCTGATCAGCTGTTTGATGAGACTGCCACATTTGGGTGAACAATATGGCCTCTGTAAAGCAAGCAGAGTGCTGTACATTGTATAGTACCTGTATGTACTGTGGTGTCAGGCAGGAGCAGACAAGGGGTGTGATTCTGAGCTCTGACATTAGCTGCCTCTGATTGGAGCTCTGAATCACACACCCCCGCCTGACACCGCCCACTTGACAATATATTGCCTAAACTGCACATCAGGCACCAAAACTAACAGTATCAATTGCTCAGAAATGGTGAGGGCTACAGAGAGAAAATGGACCTTTCCAACTTTGCTAGAATCAGTGCTGCACCTATTAACAGATGCTGAGAAGTAGAATTGGTGGAGGTGGCGGAAGGTTTTTTTTTAGGTATTTTGCCTGCTTCCCTCTCAAACTCTGAACATGAAGAGAGTGGGATAAGGAATTGGGAACATTGTAAGGGTCTTATTTGTAACATGATCAGATTTAGGAAGGCTGTTATTAATGCAAGGGGGCTGTTTTAATAATTAAATACCCCCATGTGTATGCCCCAGTACATTGTACACTTTGTGGAATTTCTGTACAGATTCCACAACCAAGATTCTGTTGCACATGTGCATACAGTGACTATGGACTATGAACCTGGCGTCATTCAGACATGGTGGAATTGCAGAAAACTTATGAGTGAAAACATAAATTTACTGCAGATTTTGAAATCCACATCGGGCAAATTTATTAACCACATGAGGACCGCCGTACGTAAATTTACGGCCTCATGTGCTGGTACCTAAAGGCCGGACGTATTTCGGCAATAGTCCGGTCTTTAGGTACCTTTCTGGCGGGGGGAGGGGTGCGGGGGGGACAGGGGTTAGGTGTTACTAACACCTAACCCCTTCCTCCATAACGTCCAGTCGGAACTGAGTCCGACTGGACGTGTTAACCCTTTCGATCGCGCCGTCAAACATCGCGGCGCGATCGAAAGGGATCCGCCGACAAGTTAACCAGATCGGCACCCCCCGCGGCGAGATCGGGGGGTGCCGATGTCAGTAGAAGGTAGTCTGGGGTCTGGCCAGTGACCCCAGACTACCGGAGCCCCCACATACCTGGTGATCCTGCCAGGCGGTGGAGGAAGTGAGCGATGTGTCTCACTTCCTCTGCAGCTTACAGGACACGAGCAGGCTCATGTCCTGCTCGTGTCCTGTCTGCTACTGTGTAGAATCAGCTGATGCTTTCATCAAAGCATCAACTGATTCAAGTGTCCTAAAGGGACACATGAAAAAGTTAAAAAAAAGTTAAAAAAAAATAAATAAAGTGTATGAAAAAAGTAATAAAGTTCTAAAGTCCAAAAATCCCTTTTTTCTATACAAAATGAATTATATAAAAAAAAGCACTAAAAATTAAAAAAAGCAATGCATATTTGGTACCGCCGCGTCCGTAACAACCTGTACAATAAAACTGAAATAATATTTAATGTACACGGTGAACGTCGGAAAAAAAAAACGGAAAAAACTCGCCGGAAATAATGATTTTTTGCCATCTCATCCTACAAAATATGCTATAAAAAGTGATCAAAAAGTCATATTCACCCCACAACAGTGCCAATAAAAAGCGCACATTTTCCCGCAAAAAATAAGCCCTCAACCAACACTGTCAACCGAAAAATAAAAATGTTACGCCTCTCAGAAGATGGCGATGCAAAAATCACTGATTTATGTCCCCAAATGTGTTTTTGTTCTGCAGACTTAGTATCGCATAAAAAAATAACATAAATGAGGTATCGCCGTAACCGTACCGACCCGCAGAATAAAGGACACATGTTACTTATGCTGTACGCTGCATGGCGAAAAATTTAAAATGTAAAACTCAATGCAGGATTGATTTTTTTTTTTTTTAATCCAGCAAGAAAGAGTTAATAAAATGTAATCAGTAAGTTGTAGGCACCCAAAGATGGTGCCATTACAAAATGCATCTCATCCTGCAAACAACAAGCCCTTATATGGCCATGTCACCAGAAAAATAAAGAAAATATAGCATCTAGCAATGTCAAGGCAAAACCCCCCAAAAATCGCCAAATTATTAGAACACAACTGGCTGCGGCAGATAGGGAATATATAAGCTGTGCGAGCGAATATCAGGGGACACCTCAGATTTACAGCTTATGAGCGAAAAAACACCAGAAGTGACCCCCAAAGTGACCCCCAGAGTGACTCCCCCAATCATAGGAGCTACTGGGACATAGTAGGGAATTTGGTGTCTGCAATGTTCTCCGCACAGCTTATATATTCCCTCTTCGCCATCCGCTGTGCAGTCACGTCCGGATACTAATACTCACTACACCCCCTGATAAATTCTTTGAGGGGTGCAGTTTTCAAAATGGGGTCACTCCTTTGGGGAATCCACTTTTCTGGTACCTTACAGGCTCTACAAACATGACATGGCATCCAGATACCAAACATCAAAATCTGTACTCCAAAAGCCGCATCGCGCTCCTTCGCTTCTGCGCCCTGCTGTGCGCCCAAACTGCAGTTTATGACACATGTATGACACTGGTGTACCCGTTATATCGGACGTAATGTCATATGTGAGTATAAACTGATATTAGGGCACAGCTGGACGCAAAAGGGAAGAAGGGTTATTGGGTTTTTGGAGCACAGACGGTTTGGTTTTTGGATGCCATGACACTTTTGTAGATCTGAAACGCCAGTAAAGTGGAATCCCCTGATATGAGACCTTATTTTGGAAACTACACCCCTGAAGGATTTCTCCAGGGGTACAGAGAGCATTTTTAACCCCCAAGTGTTGCTATAACTTATTATCCATAAATGAATACGAAGCTGATTGTGAAAGGTGAAAATGACCATTTTTCCAGGAATACGTCATTTCAGTGCGTAATATGTTGTGCCCGCCTTGTATCAGAGATGAACGCTCTAAAAGCTGTTGTGCCCGGGATACCCGCTTACCAGTTTTTGGAGTGTCTCTGCTGACATAAGTTGGGCACAACATATCGGGCACTAAAATGGCGAATCTCTGGAAATTTTTCATTTTTAACTTCTCATTATCAGCTGTGATTTCATTTCTGGAAACTAAATAAATGCAACACTCAGGGGTTAAAAATGCTCGCTACACCACTTGATAAATCCCATGAGTGGGCTAGTGTCCAAAATGGGGTGACATGTCTGCGGATTCCACTTTATTGGCAATTCAGGGGCTTTGCAAAAGTGGCATGGTGTCCTAAAACCAAACTGTGCTCCAAAAACCAAAATAGCGCTCCTTCCCTTCTGTGCCCGGCTGTGCCCAAACAGCCATTTATACCCACATATGGCATTAAGTCCGTTATCCGGGGTACACCAGTGTCATACATGTGGGCATACACCGCTATTTGGGTACCCAGCAGGGCGCAGATGTGAAGGAGCAATATGTGCTTTTGGAGTGCAGATTTATATTCTTTGTTTTTGGACACCACATCACATTTGCAGAGGCCCTAAAATTGTCCCTACAAAATGGGGTCACTTCTTGGTGAATTCCAGTTTACTGTCACCTGTGTAGTTTCTAAAATGGGGTCACAATGGGGGGTTTCCATTGTATTGATACTTTAGGGGCTCAGCTAATGCGACATGGCACCTGAGAACTATTCCAGCCACATCTGCTTTCTAAAAGCCAAATAACGCTCTTTCCATTCTGAGCCCCACCGTATACCCATACAGCAGATTATGGCCACATATGGGGTATTGCCGTGTTAAGAAGAAATTGTGTAACAAACTCTGGGGGGCTTTTAATTCTTCAGCTACTTGCAAAATTAAAAATATGGCGCTAAATGGACGATTAATTGGAAAAAAAAGTAATTTTTCATTTTTACGTCCCATTGTTAATAAAATCTGTGAATCAGCTGTGAGGCCAAAATGCTCACCAAACCCCTAGATAAATTCTATGAGGGGTGTAGTTTCCAAAATGGGGTCACTTTTAGGGGGTTTCCACTTTATTGGTACACTAGGGGCTCTGCAAATGCGACATGGCACCTGAAAAATATTCCAGCAGAATCTGCCCTTCAAAAGCCAAATAGCGCTCTTTCCATTCTGAGCCCCGCCATGTTCCCATACAGTAGATTATTACCACATATGGGGCATTTCTGTGTTCAGGAGAAATTGTGTAACGAACTTTAGGGAGCTTTTTTTCCTTTATCCTCTTGTGAAAATGAAAAATTTGGGGCTAAATTGACAGTTTGTTGGAAAAAAAGTAAATTTTCATTTTCATGTCCCAATGTTAATAAAATCTGTGAAACAGCTGTAGGGTCAAAATGCTCACTCTACCCTTTGATATGTTTTGTGGGGGGTGTAGTTTCCAAAATGGGGTCACTTTTAGGGGGTTTCCACTGTATTGGTACTGTAGGGACTCTGCAAATGCGACATGGCACCTAAAAATTATTCCAGCAAAATCTGCCATCCAAAAGCAAAATAGCGCTCCTTCCATTCTGAGCCCCGCCATGTTCCCATACAGCAGAATATGGCCACATATGGGGTATTGCCGTGTTCAGGATAAATTGTTTAACAAACTTTGGGGGGCTTTTACTCCTTTAACCCCTTGTGAAAATGAAAACTTTGGGGATAAAGTGACATTTTAGTAATTTTTCTTTTACACATTCCAATGTTAGTAAAATCTGTGAAACAACTGTACGGTCTAAATGCTCACTATACCCCTTGATGAATTCCGTGAGGGGTGTAGATTCTAAAATGGGGTCACTTTTGGGGGGTTTCCATTGTTTTGGTACGCTAAGGGCTCTGCAAATGTGACATGGTGCCTGAAAATTATTCCAGCAAAATATGCTGTTCAAACACCCAGTGTCACTCCTTCCCTTTCGTGCACTGCCGTGTGCCCAAAAATCAGTTTACACCCACATGTGGGGTATTTCTGTGCACGGGAGAAATTGCATAACAAAATGTGAGATGCATTTTCTCCTTTAACCCTTTGTGAATGTGTTAATTTTAGGTCTAAATGAATGTATTAGTGAAAAAAAAATGAAATGTCTAAATTTGACCTCCATATTATTTTTATTCTTATGAAATGCTTAAAGGGTTAACAAACATCCCAAATGCTGTTTTGAATAATTTGAGGGGTGTAGTTTTGAAAATGGGGTGATTTATGGGGGTTTCTATTATATAGGCCTTTATAATTCCTTTCAGAACTGAAGTGGTCCCTAAAAAATTAGTTTGAGGAATTTTCTTGTAAATCTGGAAAATTGCTGTTACACTTGTAAGCCTTGTAACATCCAAAATGAATTAAAAGACGATCAAAAGATGATGCCGATATAAAGCAGAGATATGGGAGATAATATTTATTCATGTATTTGGATGGTATGACTATCTGCCTGAAAAGCAGAGAATTTCACATTTTGAAAATTGCAATTTTTTCCAAATTTCCATCAAATTTGCTAGTTTTTTTATAAATAAATACAAAAATATTGATTAGTGTTTACCACTAACATGAAGTATAATGTGTTACGAAAAAACAATTTCAAAATCACTTGTGTAAGTTAAAGCGTCTCAAAGTTATTGCCATTTAAAGTGACACATGTCAGTTTTGAAAAAAGAGGCCCGGTCCTTAATGTACTTCTGGGCCTGGTCCTTAACCGGTTAATGTAAATGAGAACCTTTATCTTGGGAAAAGGCCTTTTTACCCTCCAAATTTTGCCATTTTGTAATTTTTCTGATTCCCACACCACTTTTGTGAAAAAATGGACAGATCGGGATGGGGACACCTCGGCCCATCTAATGTATGATTCAACAGAAAATCAGCCTGAGTTAGACTTGAAATCTTCACCAATTCATGACTAGATTGAATTTCTGTCACACAGAACCTCCCATGGTGCAACAGTCTTAATAACTACCCCGAATATGTTGCCAAAAAATACGTACCCTGTGAAAGACACAGCAAATCCACATAACAATCTGCAGGAATATTTGAGTCTTTTGGAGTGGATCTACTTCAAATTTGTGGCAATACCTGTAATAGAAAAAGTGCACCATATGTGGATTTTTACGAACGCTGGGTATCCACAGTGATTAAATGGTTGTGATCAGTGCACTAAGACATTTGTGATCACGGTGGGATATTATTACATGTTTTCATGTCTAGTGCAATTCTTTGAGTGTAAAGCACAGGGGATCTATTCTGCATCCCTGCACCAAGTATAGTGTCATGTTGCACACCTAATGAATTAAGACTGGTGTGGTTGGGGGGGGGGGGGGGTGTTATATTCTTTATTCACTTTATCTGTAATCATAAGGGACATGCATCAAAATGGAGAGTAGGACTTCCCTTCTTCTTGCTATCTTAGGGGCGCTACAATAAGTGTCCCACCAGAAACACACCTCTGAGATACATGGTCCCACTCTAGTGTCATATTACAGGACCTGTAAACTGCTAGTCTGACACTAGGTAATATCCAAATTTTTGTGTGGTGGATCTTTCTCTGTATATATCTCACAGTCACTTATTTCCATAATGATCTGCACTGTAAATGGTTACTGTACCCTTAAGAAAAGTCAGGAAGTTGTTTCATGTCTTGTATTTCCATGAGTGTCTCCTCCCAACCAGGATCTTTGCACTGAACTGCATTCAGACCACAACATATTCATTCTCATGTACAGCTGAAGGCAGAGAGAATATATTCCATGGTGACTACTGTCTGCTAACAGAAGGTGGGTTATTCTAGTATTGTAACTTAGAGAATCTTATTATTATTACCAGTACGTTATAAGAAAGTAACAGATCTGAGTTGAGTTAGATACAATTGTACAGATATACCTGCTTGTATGTATATAACATTCACTTGTTCACTTACTGTATTGTGACTTGTAGCAAATGTCACATTGTACTGCAACACACCCTGCTCAATATATTCCAGATCACCTGTCACATAGGAACATGCAGCACAGAGAAGATCACAGCTCATTGCCTTCAGTGAGTTAATCCAGTATGTGGAAATGGACCAGAGAGTCTGATCCCTGAAAAACACATGCATACACATGCAACATCTGCTGAAGCAACCACAGAGCACCCAGCAAGTATTGGTTCCTCTTCTAATTGATTGGGTCCATGTATAATACTTCTCAGTGTCTTACAGAAGAGCCCCAGTGAAAGTGCACTGTAATGTGTCTCTTGACTTACATCTGTCCTGCCTTTTGAAAAGTGAATTTATTTTGTTCTACTTATATGTCCTTGCAGATATAGCAGCGGCACAAAATTGTCAGCAGTGTCAGTGACAGGGATGGTTTAATACTGACTCTGCTGTGTACACAGCTCTCAATGAGTTATAGGAGGCCGCCATGATACCCCCCCTCCCCTGACCAGCTTCCATATGACCGACTGCTGCAGGAGCTGCTGGGTCTTAGAGAACCCAGTGCAGCTCTGTGATAAGTGCAAGGACACTGTTTTCCTCTTGTAGTTGGTGATAATGTATCAGCCCCAGTTACAGGGGAAATCCGAAAAAAGAAAAAACACGCTGACATTACAGATCATAGTTTGTGATATAAAATTAGTGGGATAGAGAAAATAGTTTTAAATTTTTTTTATTAGCACTTTGTACTATGTGAGAAATACACATTTCCCCTCATCTTTTATTACCGTATATTCATTTAAATGAAAATAATGCAAAAAAAAAAAAAAAAAGGCTAAGCAATACTGTATGTGTCATCGAGAAAAGATGCAAAAAGAATGTGAATAATCTGGACGATAAACTTTCATAGCAATAAAACTGCATTTTCCAAAAAAAGTACCTAGTCATGAACCATGGAAAATGGCCTGGCCGTGAAATGGTTAAAGAAGATGTCTACAACAACAAATTGAGTCAATTTAACCTACGGGAGGGCGCACCGACTTTGAGCCACAATGTAGTATTCCTATGGAAAAGCGGGCCCAGCTGTTCATGTGTTACCAGTGTGACTTCTTTCTTCATGGCTGGAGGTGATTGGGACCGGCTAATATTTAAAAAGGAAGTTGTCTTTGTAAGAAAGCCCCTTTTATGCGGTGAGGTTTTTATTATTGCAGTTAAAGAGAACCTGTGAGGCCTAGGGTCCATTCATATGGAGGAAAATGGTGAGGAATTTGGTGCTGAATTTCAGTGCTGAAAAAAAAGCCTTCCATTGACTTCAATGGCTTCCTAGCTAGCTAGTAGAAAAAGGAATTCATTGAAGTCAATGGGAGGCTTTTTTTCAGCACTGAAATTCAGCACCAAATTCAGTGCCACTTTCCTCCGTGTGAATGGAGCCTAAACTGCCCTCAGCTCCTTATAGAACAGGGATAGGGAACCTTCGGCTCTCCAGCTGCTGTGAAACTACAACTCCCAACATGCTCCATTCACTTCCATGGGAGTTCCAAGAACAGCAGAGCAAATATGCATGCTGGGAGTTGTAGTTTTGCAACAGCTGGAGAGCCGTACGTTCCCTACCCCTGTTATAGACCAATGGCTTAGTAGCCCAAATGGCACTGCTCAAACTTGGAAAACCAGGGAAGTACAACAAAGGTGTTTTACTGCAACTTCAAAGAAGATCTGCACAAGACTCATGAGTATAGGAACCGGGGAAATAAATATAATATATGTTTGGTTTTTTTTAAACCACTGTGAAAATAACTTCTCTATCTGTCTCATGATGGACTGCAGGTTACATGGGACTTAGGAGAAGGGAGGGGAGAACTATCAATCTTTCTATCACTACTAAAGTAATTTATATTCACCAGCTTAGGTCAGTACTTCCCTTTATTTTCCCAGCATGGTCCAGGACTGTTTCTGATAGAGACAGTTATAGAGCAGAGTCTCCTGTACTTACTGTGTGCAGTGTATGGCAGCTAGACTCCACTCATAGCTTAGAGAGGAATGAAAACTACAGATACAGCATGCAGAAGTGGAAACTCTCCCAGGGACAGTGTTACTTCTAATGTATACACGGCCAGGGCCGCAGCTCTAATGAGGCAAGGTGAGGCAGCAGCCTCTGGTGGCTCCTTCGGAGTGGGCGAAAGTCACAGCAATTTGACTAGTTTTTGGGTTTTTCCATTTTTTTTTCTAAACTAGCCCAGGACAGCCCACTCTGAAAACAAACTGAGTGGCCCTGTTCTGGGCTGGTTTAGACCTCTGTGTCTCAGCGCAGGCGGCGTCATCACACATATATATATATATATATATATATATATATATATATATATATATATATATATAATTTATTTTTTTTTTAATAGGCCACTACCTGCTGGAGTATCCCCAGCAGGTAGCGGCCTATTTACCTACCTCCCCGGACCTTTTCATGGCCGCCTCCCGCTTCCCCTTCTGCTATAGGATGCAGGAGGAGTCCTTCAGCAGGTCCGTTCCCAGGCCATGAACCCACTACCGCTATTATTATACTATATAAGTATAATATAAGTATAATAATCGGAGCCCCAGGGAAGATGAAGGAACATAATAAACACTGTTACTCACCTCACCAAGAACTGGTGTTACTCCTAGAAGGCTTTGGGCCTGTATGGTAATGTCCCAGACCACATGATGTCTGGGACATTACCATAAAGGCCCGAAGCCTTTGCTAGGAGTAACATTGGATCCCCGGGAGGTGAGAAACAGTGTTTATTATGTTCCCTCGCCTTCCCTGGGTCTCTGATTATTATACTCTGGGGTCTGAAAAGACCCCAGAGTATAATAATAGTTCATGAGTGGTCTATTATGGGGCATAATAGAGGTGGGTGGGCAACAGTGGGGCATAATAGAGGTTGCAGGGTCCACTGTGGCCCCTGCAACCTCTCCTATGCCCCACAGCAGCCCCTGCAACCTCTATTATGCCCCACAGTGGCCCCTGCAACCTCTATTATGCCTAAGAGCGGCCCCCTGCAACCTCTATTATGCCCAAAAGCATCCCCATGCAACCTCTATTGTGTCCCACAGTCTATTGTTCCACTGTGGGGCATATTAGTGGATGCAAGGGCTGCTGTGGGGCATAATAGAGGTTACAGGGGGCTGCTGTGGGGCATAATAGAGATTGCAGGGGCCGCTGTGGGGCATAATAGAGATTGCAGGGACTGCTGTGAGGCATAATAGAGGCTGCAAGGGCCACTGGGCGGCATAATTCCGTGTGCAAGGGACATTTATAAAAGTGTTCATTAGGGGACATTATGAATAGAAGGGGCATTACATATATATACCGAGTTTCCCCGAAAATAGGTCATCCCCGAAAGTAAGGAATGGGGTGGGGGTTTGATGAATTGCCGAATATAAGGCACCCCCAAAAATAAGGCATCCCCAAAAATCATTGCAACCGACTGAACACTCTGCGCGATGTTCCGTGTGCATAGGTATGCTGGCTCCTGCCTTTGCTGTTGTATCCACTGTCCCTGCTGCTGTAGGATGAGCTGGGAGATGCCCATTGTGCATATGCTGTGGAGAGTTCACTCTCCCAGCTCATCCCAGAGGCAGCAGCCGACTTTACTGTGCACACAGAGCACAGCGTCCAGCCGGCTGCAATGCCCATGAAGTGAGGCTGTCCGACGCAACCGCCGGAAGCCTCACTAAGCTCCGCCCACCACTTCCACGACGAACAGCAGCACCAGCGCTACTACAAAGATGTGGAAGTTAAGTAGGATACCTTCCCCCCTCTTCTCTACACTACCTACAACGGCAGTCATGCCGGAGCTCCACTAAAGAAGTGCCGGCATGACTGTCGGTTGTCAGCTGCACCATAATAAGACGTCCCCCGAAAATAAGACAGGTCCTATATTTGGAACGAGAATTTAATATAAGACGGGGAAACACGGTATATGTGTATATATATATATATATATATATATATATATATATATATATATGGGGGTCAGGTGCGTGGAGAAGTGAGGAGTCAAAGATGTCTGTGTTGCAAACTTCACAGAGTCAAATCACAGCTGGAAGAAGTGGTCATGCCGGTCCAACATGACATGTGAGAAGACGTCTCCTATAAGTAACAAAGTATTACTGCACTGTATTCACTGTAATGTTACCATTAGCACCCCCAGCCCTCAATGGTATTCAGTATTCAGCCCGAGGAGGGGTGTGCGTCTTTTGATCGTCCAACTCAGGCAGCACCAAGGCGAGGCTAGGTTCACCACCGCACATGGCAACTTTTCCTTAAAATGAAATGACACATGAGCTTTACATTACTTTATTTTGATTGTTTTTTTGTTTTGTTTTTTTTTATTAACATTTTAACGCTTTCATCTTTCTCTTTAGGATGGGTTTGGGCATTTTTTCTGACTGCATATTTTTCCTCAAATTGAACTCCTTACCCCTTAAACAAAAGACAAAGCTAAAAAAATGCATCACTGTGAACGGAGGAGAAACTTCTTTTACCCTGAATGAGAAGGTATGTATATATATATATTAGTGCATCAGTGCTGTCCATTGCAACCATGAATTTTATTGTATATTCATGTTACAATTTTTTGACCATTGAACATCTGTCTGAAAATGTAAGAACCTTTCTGACATGTACATACGTCGACAAAATTGTTGTTCCCCCTCATTTAAAAAGAAAAACCCACAATCGTCACAGAAATAACGTGAATCTGACAAAAATAATAATAAATAAACATTCTATAAAATGAACAAATGAAATTCAGACATTGCCTTTCGCTTCAACGTAATTTAAAAAAAAATATATAAATAAACCTCATGACACAGGCCTGGACAGAAATGACGGTTCCTATAACTTAATATTTTGTTGCACAACCTTTAGAGGCAATCGCTGCGATTAGACGATTCCTGTAACTGTCAATGAGACTTCTGCTCCTCTCAGAAGGTATTTCGGCCACTGCTCATGAGCAAACTGCTCCAGTTGTCTCGGGATTGGAGGGGGCCTTGTCCAGACGGGATGTTTCACCTCCTTCCAAAGATGCTCAATAGGATTTAGGTCAGGACTCATAGAAGGCCACTTCAGAATAGTCCAATGTTTTCCTCTTAGCCATTCTTGGGTGTTTTTAGCTGTGTCTTTTGGATCATTATAATGTTGCATGACCTGTGACTGAGGCCAAGCTTTCTGACACTGGGCAGCACATTTCTCTCTAAAATCCCTTGATAGTCTGGAGATTTCATTGTATCCTGCACAGATTCAAGACACCCTGTACCAGATGCAGCAAAGCAGCCCCAGAACATAACAGAGCCTCCTCCATGTTTCACAATAGGGACAATGTTCTTTTCGAGATATGCTTCATTTTTCCGTCTGTGAACATAGAGCTGATGTGCCTTGCCAAAACGTTTGATTTGTGTCTCATCTATCCATAGGACATTATCCCAGAAGGTTTGTGGCCTGTCAACAATTTTTATTTATTATTATTTTTGTCAGATTCAAGTTATTTCTGTGACCATTGTGGGTTTTTCTTTCATTAAATGAGGGGTACCAACTATTTTGTCCACGTGTGTAGCCTGCATTGTTCTAACAGACTGAAAACCTGCACACAGGACCTTACTGCACAGACAATGTATGCACGTCTCATAGTTCTTTCTATTTTACTAATTTTACAGTTTATCGCCTTGCCGTACTGATTGCTGTATACATAGCTATGGGGTCCACCATAATGTGGCTCCCCTTTGACATGGCAGTGACATCATTTACCATGGACCAGATACTGTAAGAGCTGCTGGATCTGAGGGAGCCAGATCAGCTCTGCAGTTATGATCAGGAGGCTGTATTCCTCCTATAACTGGGGCTAATGTATTAAATATGCATAAATGTGGATAAAAGAAAGATTGCACATTGTTACTGCACAGAATTCATTTTTGGTTGCCGTTTCCATATTTACTATACGGTATGTGAAAGGTTCTTTGTGTTTTAGTGCACACACGCTGTTGTCAGTAATCCCGCCACCCTGAACAGTACCCAGCATAAGAAAATAGAGAAACACAACATCTCTGTAGTAAATCCTGACTTTATATGGAAATCAGTGCAAGAAGAGCGACTTGTAGAGGTGGAATATAAGGACAATGACAAACCATGTGAAGACACCCGGGATGAAGTACAAGGTAAAGCCATCTCTATGCCAGCTCTACACTTTGTTCCTGATTTGCTAGGTGCCATTAAAAAATATTATATACAGTGTTGGCCAAAAGTATTGGTACCCCTGCAATTCTGTCAGATAATACTCAGTTTCTTCCAGAAAATGATTGCAAGCACAAACTCTTTGGTATTAATATCGTCATTTATTTTGCTTGCAATGAAAAAACACAAACGAGAATGGAAAAAAAGTCAAATCATTGATCATTTTACACAAAACTCCAAAAATGGGCCAGACAAAAGTATTGGCACCCTCAGCCTAATACTTGGTAGCACAACCTTTAGACAAAATAACTGCGCACAACCACTTCCGGTAACCATCAATGAGTTTCTTACAAAGCTCTGCTGGAATTTTAGACCATTCTTCTTTGGCAAACTGCTCCAGGTCCCTGAGATGTGAAGGGGGCCTTCTCCAAACTGCCATCAAGAGATCTCTCCACAGGTGTTCTATGGGATTCAGGTCTGGAATCATTGCTGCCACTCTACAAGTCTCCAGTGCTTTCTCTCAAACCATTTTCTAGTACTTTTTGAAGTATGTTTGGGTCATTGTCCTGCTGGAAGACCCCTGACCTCTGAGGGAGACCCAGCTTTCTCACACTGGGCCCTACATTATGCTGCAAAATTTGTTGGTAGTCTTCAGACTTCATAATGCCATTCACACGGTCAAGCAGTCCAGTGCCAGAGACAGCAAAGCAACCTCAAAACATCAGGGAACCTCCGCCATGTTTGACTGTAGGGACCGTGTTCTTTTCTTTGAAGGCCTCTTTTTTTTGTCCTGTAAACTCTATGTTGATGCCTTTTCCTACTTTTGTCTAATCTGACCAGAGAACATTCTTCCAAAACATTTTTGGCTTTCTCAGGTAAGTTTTGGCAAACTCCAGCCTGGCTTTTTATGTCTCTGGGTAGGAAGTGGGGTCTTCCTGGGTCTCCTACCATACAGTCCATTTTCATTCAGACGCTGACGGATAGTACGGGGTGACACTGTTGTACCCTCAGACTGCAGGGCAGCTTGAACTTGTTTGGATGTTAGTCGAGGTTCTTTATCCACCATCCACACAATCTTGCGTTTGTATCTCTCGTCAATTTTTCTTTTCCGTCCACATCTAGGGAGGTTAGCCACAGTGCCATGGGCCTGCGCATGGTAGACACAGGAAAAAAAAATAATTAATAATTAAAAAATTACTAATATCCCATCCAAAATATAACTTTTATTCAAATAAATATCGTATATACTCGAGTATAAGCCGACCCGAATATAAGCCGACCCCCCTAATTTTACCACAAAAAACTGGGAAAACTTATTGACTCGAGTATAAGCCTAGGGGGGGAAATGCAGCAGCTACTGGAAAATTTCAAAAATTAAAATGGTCAGAGTTTTTGTGTGCAGTAGTTGCTGGGAAAGGGGAGGGGGTGTTTTGGTTGTCTGTCTGCCCCTTCCCTGAGCTTGAGGACTGGGTTTTTTCTTCCCCCACTTCAGTCTGGCTGAATATAGGGTATCTGCAGTGCTTCTATTAACCCCTTCCCGACGGAACAGGAGCACTGCAGATCCCCTATATTCAGTAGACCGGGCACTGTCAGACACAGGGATACCTAATGTGTTTGTGTTTCACAGTCATTTTCTACTTTTGTATGTATTCTAGGAAAAGGAGTGTTTTAGAACTTTTATGTTTTTAAAATCTTTTTTTTTTTTCTTTTGCACTATTTTATGGGAGATTCTATACATTAATATTGTGGCTGGTCATAGACTCCCTCCTAAAAAAAAAATTAAAAATATTTTTTTTTTCTCTTTTTGCTGACTTGAGTATAAGCCGAGGGGGGCTTTTTCAGCCCAAAAACTGGGCTGAAAAATTCGCCTTATACTCGAGTATATACGGTAGTTAAAATTGCAACAACATTGTGTCCCTCATAAACCAGTCCCACTACAAATCTATTCAGAGACCTTCAGTCATTGTCACAAAAAGAGGACCAGTAAAGAGGGCAGGCTGTGTGTACCAACCATCTGAATACACTCTGTCATTGGCAACTAACACGGGTTACCATCCCATCAATCTCTACACCTCCAATTAGGTATTTAATAGTACTTATCTCACGTAATATGATAGATGTAGCCGATAAATTCCTATAATCCTATCAGCTGTAGGTGTATCTCTGGGAAGAAGTAGGAATAGGAGAGAAGGCAAATATAGTGCATTATTGAGGGATATTGTATATTCACAAGGTCAGTCAGTTATTCCCTCTCTAGCGCATAGCCTTCAATCTCTATCCTATCCAGACGTTCATATACAGTATAACTCTGCTGCCAGAGATGACCATACTCACACTCCCAGCGTGCATAAATAATAGGTTACCCCTATAAGTAATAGGTTACCCCACCAAACTGTTTGCATTCCTATCTCTCAATGCATTTCGCTATATGGTAAGCTCATCAGGGGAGTCACTATATCATGCTGAGATGTAAAGGATTTGTGGTCAAAACCGCAGTTTCCAGCAGCTTGATGGTAGGTTCTGGTACTTGTATATCATTTTTGTAAATAATATCTAATTCTGCATTCACATCTGTATCATTAAATCTGTTCTTCTAGTTGATAAACTTAGCCTAAGATCTGTCCACTTGCCACTTTTTATAAAAAGTGGGGAGAGATCAAGGCAGGCCTCAGACTGATAAATTTATTATAATTTACACTAGAAAGCTGGCGTGGCTTATACCTGAAATCATATGGATACCATCTGTATAATGTATTTATAGCTGACCCATGATGGTTCTGTTCACACTTTATCATAGAATCAGGAATAGTAACATAATACGCAGGATCCATCATGTGATGCACCAACAGCACCTGCCAGACCCCATTTACTTGTAATATGGTTTGTTATATTTCACCATAGTCTCTGCCATTTTGACAGTAAGTATAGCGCTGCAGTCTGTGATATCCTTTCCATCAATCATAACTGACGGGAGTGTGAACAGAGGCTTAGAAAACTTCAAAAAGTAATTCTCAACTAATTCTTTGACACATATACAACACTCGTACTTGGCTTACAGACATTCCTATAGAGAATATTATCAAGTGGATTTGTGAAGATTTAGTGTCGTGAATTCAGTCAAAATGTATAAAAGGTTCTTGAAATATTAATTTGAAATGATTATTTTTTTAATCAAATTTGCATTTGGTTTTTGCAGAGGAGAAGAAACAACTATTTCTTGCCAAATTACTAGCTGTGAACAAGAAAGATATACTGGAGAGGTAAAAAATCATTATTTATTACCACCTTTATGTCCAAAGCCCTGTATATAATATTCTTCTCTTTTTTTGCCCAGGCTACTCCCTGCTTTTTGTCCCTTATATTGTATTAGCCTGAGTATTTCATGACTGAGATGACTGTTACAGATTCTACATGTCCTTGTGCAATGACAGAATAAAGGACATGTAGAGTCTTAGATTAGAAAGATAATAAATCTTAGTCTTAGAGGAGCACAATGACAGTCATTGGGTGAAGACAGGGATCCTGTTCATGAGTACACCACAGCTGCACAGGGGTAGTTAAAGCAAGGGCAGGTGCTAACAGCAAAGGGTCCATGTGCAAGAAGTCCCCTTCCCTATAACAACAACATAGGGGTCATATTGTAGGGCACATTTGGCACAAGGTCCTTTCCTGGGACAATCTTGCAATGCATTTTCTTTACTGTGCCTCGCTTGCCACATTCCAAGATGCCTTGACCCAACATACAGTACTTATTACAAGTCATAAAAGTTAAACAGAAAGTCTATGCCAGTTCCTGACTGCTATAGGTTTATACTCTGGCAAACAGGCTTGTGTTTGATTTATAAAGAGACCAGGGTCTCATGATAATGCAAGAGTCCTTTGCATCGAGTACTTTATTAAGACTGGTGTATGAAGTGCCAGTCTTAATGAATCTACCCCAATTTGTAAATATCTCCGGTGCTGGAGTTATGCCATTACTTTCGGCACTGATATCTCCCCATTGTCAGAAGTGTGTGCCATACAGCATAGCGTCATGACTGGACTTCCAGTGTGAATTGGATTCCTATAACACTTAGTTAAAATATTATAGTCTTCTATAATCCCATCTTCGGCTAACAAGAGAATCCAATGGGGTACAGTTGAGGGATTTTTTTCCCCTTCACTTTACGGAGTTTTCCTGTCTAAGGGTGCATGCACACTACGTAACGCCGGGCGTGTATGAGAGCCGTACACGCCGGCGTTACAGCAGGGCTGCCGAACACTTCCCATTCACTTCAATGGGAGCGCTCGTAAACGCCGCTGTTACGAGCGCTCCCATTGAAGTGAATGAAAAGTGTTCGGCAGTCTGCCGTAATGCCGGCGTGTACGGCTCTCATACACGCCCGGCGTTACGTAGTGTGCATGCACCCTAAGGCTAAGGCTCCACGGGACGACCCACAGCTATAAAGCACTGCAGGAAAAATGGTAGCGGTAACACATTACGGTTCTTCCCGCAGCACTTTAAACAGAGAGTTTGTGGAGTCTCCTCTGCGGACTTTCTGTTTCAATTATATCTATGGGGAAACCGCCATTCTTTCTGTAGATATAATTGACATGCTGAAATTTCCAAAACCACACTGGTTTTGGAAATCACGGCGTGTCCACGCCATGGTTTTTACCACAAAGTGAGCATGGGATTCGCAAGAATTCCATCCACTTTGCAGTTACTGTAAAACGCTGCATTTCCGACCTGTGAAGCCCCGGTAAGTAAGTTATAGCGCTGTACTTTGGCAATCTCTAGCACTCCTATTAAAATGAATCTAGCAGTGCATGCGCTACCTGACCACCACTCGATTTACGGAGGAGAAAATGTACCCCGTTCTCCTGATGAGAGGGGATCTGCGCGTTTCCTGATCACCTGCATATTATCCCCATTTCCATGAATACTGAATAACTATCTTATATGGGAAAACCCCTTTAAGCCCTTGGCGGACATCTAATTACCGAGATCTCACCCATCAAAATTTCTGCACGTCACTATGAAGTTAGAATGAAATTGCAATTACTATGGAAGCCTTAGCATTTCACCATACAAGCCATAGGTGTTGATATTCTGGTTGGATTTAACTATGTAGTTAACAAATGTGATTTCTCTCAATAGAAATGTGGAAGAAGATTTAGAATTTGAAGACAATGGAGACAATGTCAATATCCCTGATGACGCAGAAGTGGCAAAATACTGTTGTTTCCAAAAAGTAACATTTTTATTTGTTTTATTTATTAAGATTGTAGGTCATAAATGAGGCCATTTAAAGGGAGTTTCCAGCTCCAAATCGAGTCTTTATTCTGATGATCTATCCACAGGACAGGCCATCAGAATGTGATCTGTAGGGATCTGACCGCACACAGATCAGCTGTAGCTGCAGCCTCAGGATGCCGAAAGCTGCTAGTGGACAGAAATATATACAGACTTCCTTTCTGATGTGCCGTAATATTCATATCTTACAGGATGAAGAATATGCAATTGTTGAACTGCTTTGCTTTAAGAACCAGGACTCCTTACCATTTAGGGTCTCAACCATTCGTGGGTTTCCTAACACGTCTCAGGTAATTCCACTAGAAAAGACTGTTTATAGTCACCAAGAAACAGTTTTTGGTGTAAGAGCCTCAATGTGAGTCTCAGATATCCAGTTACAGCACTCATGTATAGATGTTTGGGTATCGGTAAGTATTATGTATCATGAGAAGTGTTGGGTTTCTAACCAAGGGGACACATGCAAAGAGATAAACATCAGAGTAGCATAAAAGGGAAGCGGATAAGGAAGAGGAAAAGGTGAAAAAGGAAGTATAGATATGTAAATAAATCCTTGTATTGACTGATCATGAGGCCACCCAGAATCTAAACCCCGACCAACCCCAATGATTTCCTGTTCCCAGAGAATAGGGTAGGATGCAGACAGCTGTGTATTGGCAGATCTGAGTTACTGCAGCTTAGGTCTCATTCAGAAAAATGGGAGCAGATCTGTATTGCCTGGTCTATCCACTACACCAGGGGTCAGCAACCTTCAGCTCCAGCTGCTGTGAAACTACAACTCCCAACATGCTCTATTCACTTCCATGGGAGTCCCAAGAGCAGCAGAGCAAGTATGCATGCTGGGAGTTGTAGTTTTACAACAGCTGCAGTGCCGATGGTTGCCTACCCCTGCTCTACACAAAGAACACAAGCTGTATGTGTCCTACTGCATTGTCTGTGTATGAGCTGCTGAGTGTGGCTAATCCATGGAGGTGTCAGACCCCACCAGTCTGATATTAATCAATATTTATAGCCCAAAAAAAAACAATTAAAGTTTGTGCCCACCTGTCATACACTGTGTTTTCCATTTTGTGCAGATAGTTTTAATATCTTCTGTTTTCTCTCCTGTACAGAAAGAACTTACATTTCACCTGACAGACTCCGCTGAGAAGGCTTGTGAGAAATATGAGCAACGAGTTAATGACATTAAAAACCAAGGATTCTCACAAATCTATAAGATCCCACTGCAGGCTGAGAACTTAGCATCCAAAGCACTACAGAAGGTGATGCTTATCGGTATCTTCATTAGTGGATGCCTCTCTCTGAGTTATATTTCTGATATTAGTACTGATGTTTGCTTTTATGCTAATGGAACATTTACTGTAGCTTAAATGGTAGAAAACCTAAGATTTCAGATACATTTATTGTCTAAGTATTACATGGTCTCTTCCTACAATGGACTTTGAATCGAGCAGCCATTGAAGAGGACCTTTCATGTCCTCCTGCATATGCGATTTTATATACCGCTAGAAAGCCTACAATGCGCTGAATTCATCGGCTTTCCCGTTATGTGCCCCCGGGCTGGAGATATTGGTGCCGTTATAACAGCACTCATCTCTGCCCATTGTCATAAGAGCATTCTTTACAGTCTAGCTGGGCTGTGAGGAACGTCCTTCTGACAGTGGTGCCGAAATTAATGGCATCGATATTTCCAGCCCCGGGGCACATAATGGGAAATCTGACGGTGCGCTGAATTCAGCGCATTGTAGGCTTTCTAGCAGTATATAAAACCGCATATGCAGGAGGACATGGAAGTCCAGAACAGTCCTCAGCAGCTTTATGGACATTGAATACAGAAGCACATTACATCAGATTTTTCTTTTGTCTTTCATGAATAATATTGACTAAAATGAATTTATATTGATAATTATTTAACAAAAATAAACTTTTTCCTGCATACTAATGTCCCAGATAGTAAAAACATTTAAGAACATGTCTTGTCTTTAATGTAAAGGTGCTGCTCGGAGAAGCCATCAATAGCACAGACTTGTCCCCAGAAGTTGCTGGCTTGGTTGAGTCTATTTGGGTGGATGCGGTTGGACATTTGGACTCTGTACTTTCATGTCGTGTTGAAAGCATTAGCCTAAATGATGTAAGTAACCTGGGGATTAGATGGAAAGACTTTTATTATTATATTATTTATATTTTATTAATGAAGTATAATATATGCCGCTCTACATAAGTGAAGATGATAATAATTGTCATTTTCTTCTCAAGCTTAGTAAAGCTGAAGGAATTCTACGCCAGATCCGAAATGCTTTAGTCAAGAAGGATAAAAGAGAAGACATTTCTCAGATGATGCAAGAGTTCTACCAGTGTATTCCACACAAGGAAAAGATATACAGCAACATAGATATGAAGTTCTTGATGGTTAAGCAAGACTTATGTCAGGTACAACATAGGTCCTTTACAGACAGATGTAGCGAGATGTACTTATGTCCTGTACAATCAGATTGGACAATCTAATATGCACCGAATGTATCACGCTGCATGAAACAGTTGATGCATATTTACTGGGTGACAATGTTTTTGCCACACCTTTGAGTCAAAATACTGCACTTTTTAGTGCAAAAGTATTTCCACTCTTCTTTATTTTCTTATGGTTCCCTTCTAGGTAATTCGGGACATGGTTAATTTCTGTGAGTCTAGCTTATCTGGACACATCCCGACCTCTACTGCCAAATACCAAGCGCTCAGAAGCAGAATAGAACATATTGACCCAAACTCTGCAGAGTTTCATCGGGTGAAGCAGGGAATTCTGGATAACAACCACAGGTAGGTCACAAAGACATAAGTATTAGGCTTATGGGCAAAGATTTCTTTTAGGTGCCATATTTAGATTTTGTGAGACACTGATCTTGAGTACAGCCATGTACATGGGAATTATGTTACAGGTGGGATTCCATGACAGGCAACTACTGAGCAGGAATTTACTTGTTATGATTTTTCTCCCCACAATCCTGAGACATGGTCTATAAAAGTATCAGAGTAGTTTAGGTGAGATTTTCCAATAGAGAATGAATGAGCTTTGTGGAAACATCACACATGCAATAATATATTTGGATCAGATTTCTGGGTGTCAGACAAGTTTTTTTTACTTTTATGTTAAAAAATGTAATTTACAAAGAGAAGAGGAGAGGTCCTAGGACGGAGCCTTGGGGGACACCTACAGAGAGATGGGGTAGTGAGAAGGTGGTGTGTGAGTGGGAGACAATGAATGTGCAGCTGGTGAGATATGAGGAGACCCAGGAAAGTTTGTGATACCAAAAAATGAGAGAGTTTGTATCAGGAGGGGGTGGTTGAATGTTTCAAAGGTGAAGGCGATGTCAAAGAGGAGGAGGACAGAGTAGTGACACTTTGCTTTGGAAGTTAGAAGGTCATTAGTGACTTTGGTTAGGGCAGTCTCTGTGGAGTGACGGGGTCTGAAGCCTGACTGAAGTCTGTTAAAGAGTGTGTTGGACGAGAGATAAGAGGATAGTTCAGAGCAATTGTTCAAGCATCTTTGAGGCGTATAGGAACAGTGAGATGGAACGATAGTTGGCTGGAGAGTTGGGTTGAGGGATGGTTTCTTAAAGATAGGTGTGACAGTAGCATTTTTTAAGACGGAAGGTAAGGTTCCTCTGGTTAGACATAGGTTGAAGAGATGGGTTAGGGCAGGAATAAAGATTTCAGTGAGGTTGGGGTTGATATGTGACTGGATAAGGTCGAGTGTGAAGGAGAACAGGTGACCGAGGAGAAACAATTAAAGATGAAGAGTACCAAGCAGTTGGGTAGAGTGGTTGTTGGAGGAGTAGGGTGAGACTGTCTCTGATGGAGAAGGGGAGTTGAAGGTCATGAATAACTGTTTGGGGTTGCGGGATAGGGAAGATATTAGTGTGTGGGTCATTATCCTGTTTGGATCTCAGGTTTTTAAACCCTAAAATCTAATTCACTTTAGCATCTGCTGCTTAATATAAGCTTTGTTGCAGGCAGAATACCCCAGTCCTTCTCTTGATCTGTATCCATAGATTCTGTGAATGTACCTTTATCCATCAATACTGTGTGACATTTCTGTGATATGTGACTTGTTTCTTCTTCATTCAGCAATAGACAGTTTAATATCCTAAGAGTGTTCCGAATTTGGACACTGAGTGAGGCCACTAACTTTAAGAGTGACCTGGGAAATGTCAAGTCTTTGCTCCATGCTTCTTCACCATGTAACTTTGTGGGGATCCTCTCACGGTGAGTTCAGTTCACATATTGTTTCTTGTCCTAGTTGTTTTGGGGATTGGGCCCCATAACAGTAGCGAGCTGTTTTGGTACCCAATAACTGATCTGACCCATGTCTTCCAAGTATTGGAGATGAAAGGCAGTGAATTGTTACTCAAACATGGCATATTCTTGGAAAAGGGAAGTCTAGGTTAAAATACTGAGAGCCAAGACTAAAATGAAAGAACAAAGCTGACACATATACAATATATTTATATAATATGATATTCTATATAATATGATACTATACAAAAAATACACAATATAAAAGGATTACAGAGAGACAAATATGCCACAGAAGAAAACAAATTCTTATATATACTGTATTAAATCACTTACAACATTCAGTCATTTTCCTCAAAGCCCTTGTAGAGGCAACAACTAAAATGAGGCTGAATCCAGTGCATGTCCATAATGTCCTAGGATTACTTCTTACAGATAACACTTTGTATGTTTTAGTCTTGGACTGTTTTATAGAATATTTTCTATATATTCTGTGTCCTCTATAGTGGGCTTATGCTGCCAAAGATGATTGTCGAAGAATTTGGTGGTGAAAGGACGGACATTGGAAACCTGGGAAGTGGCATTTATTTCAGTGATTCAATAAGGTTTGTATGAAAATCTGATAATATCATTATAATTTTGGCCAATGATGGAAATGAAGGATAATATTACATCAGTAACTTAGTATCTTATTAATAAAGGTTTGTTAGCTTGTATCACTTTGTTTAGTTTTGGAAATAGAACAGTCCACATTGTAAAGGATGTGACTGTATAGGTTGCTATGACCCCCATTGATCAGTAGAGCAGGGTCCGGAGCCCCCCATTACGCCTTACTGAAGGACTGTAGTGAGGGTAAGTATAAATATGGAGGTGGTGACCTGCTATCTGCTGGACACCTTTATTCTCTTTACCTTTATTTATGGCCTGGGAGTGTTTCATCTGACCCATCCACCCAAGAAGTGACCTGGCTTTTGTCTTCATGTATTTCATCTCAATGTTACCCTAGGAGTCATGTTATTTTTTTCTTAATTTCCGACAATAATATGATATGTTAGCCTAGTAAGAATGGTGGATACATCTTAAAACATATATTTGGTTACCCAGTATTTTTTTTTTATATCCAGCACAAGTGTAAAGTATTCCCAGACAAGTGATGTCACCGGATCGCGACTTTTGGTTGTCTGTGATGTGGCTCTAGGTAAATGCAAAGACGTGTTTCACAGAGATTACACTATCACAGAACCACCCAATGGTTTCCACAGTGTGCATGGCGTCCAACGCAAGCATAGCGTAACATCAGACTTTACAGTAAGTAGTGTTGGCTTCATTATTATTCCTATGTAAGTACTCCTCTTTATGATCTCCCAGAGATCTGCCATTTTTCCACTTCCCCACCTTATTCATATTTTCCCTTATTCACTATCTACACCTCACCTATTAAAGGAGATATCGAGAAACACTTTGACTTTCTTAAACCACATTTGGCCAGCAGGCCAAACTACCACATACACGACAGAATAGTTATAAAAATATATAAATTTTATTTAGAAAAGTACATAAATAATAATAATAGATTGGAGGTAAACAATGCATCAGCTATGGATGCAATGACATACAACTAGGCTTTCATAAGGAAATATGCTTTGCATTTATAGTCAATACAATATTCAGTGAAAAGAGTTCCTCACCACATAAGAATGGGCATCATTAGCTATATACAGATGGATGAAGATCCAAATCATTAGCACTTCTTACTAGAGGGCCAATACATTTATATTTGATATTGTAGACAAAAGAAAACATATGAGCAACATTGAGCTTTTACCTGTAAGTATGTCATGCATCAGAACGCGCCCCTGGGGCGCGTTCTGATGCATGACATACTTACAGGTAAAAGCTCAATGTTGCTCATATGTTTTCTTTTGTCTACAATATCAAATATAAATGTATTGGCCCTCTAGTAAGAAGTGCTAATGATTTGGATCTTCATCCATCTGTATATAGCTAATGATGCCCATTCTTATGTGGTGAGGAACTCTTTTCACTGAATATTGTATTGACTATAAATGCAAAGCATATTTCCTTATGAAAGCCTAGTTGTATGTCATTGCATCCATAGCTGATGCATTGTTTACCTCCAATCTATTATTATTATTTATGTACTTTTCTAAATAAAATTTATATATTTTTATAACTATTCTGTCGTGTATGTGGTAGTTTGGCCTGCTGGCCAAATGTGGTTTATTCAATAGTACTACCCAGTATTGCCCTATATTTTTTGTGCTACTTTGACTTTCTTGTATATTTTTAGGATGATGAATATGTGGTGTATAATGTGAATCAAGTACAGATGAGATACATTATTCAGTTTTCCACTGATGGGGACAATGTCGACGTACATAAGGAAGCTTTGTTTATTTCAATGGATAAAACCCCCGATCAATCTACCAGCCTGGCAGAACCATCAGAAGGTAAGTAGTGTTAAAGGAGCTGTCCAGGAAAGAAAGCCCAGTTTGGTGTACCCTTAGTGAATTATGAGTTAAAGGGATTAACCAGTTTCTAATAGTTAAGATCTATCTTAAGGGAAAGACATCAATATTACAAAGTAGGTAATAGAGGGGGTTACTTTCTCCAAGATTCTCAACTAGTGGTCAGAGCAGAAAAAGGCTACAAGATAAGAGTGTCTCATTCTGGAGGACCTTGAACTGTCCTACATTACACAGACAACACTGATTTGAATGGGTACTGCGTAATACTTAGTTTATTCTGTGGTGGCGCTGCAGAGAGATTGAACAGTTTTACATGCAGATTACTGAGAATACAAAGGAAACTGGATGAGGCTTCAGCTCTGCGGCCATTGGTTGAGTAATCATTTCCTATATGTTGAGAGCTACCGGGAAGTATTGACCGATGGAGGACCTAGGCAGGGTTGGCAGGTTAGTGCCAGGGAAACAGTGAGTATTAGGTCTTTGATTTTTTTTTTAACCCATTCTAAGCCCTTTGACTTTCCCTGCCAGACAAACCCCTGTAAGTCATATTTTCTTGCTTAAAAGATGTCTCAATAGACGATCTACCTCATCAGTTTGATCAGCTCGTAAAAGGTGGTCTAGAAGGCAGCGATGGACAGCTAATCCCTCTAGACAGAATACATGTCAAAGCTCAACTGATGGACCTTGCAGCTAAGGTATATATGGCTTTCAATACTTTGCAGTCCATAAGTCCTAGAATTTCTCAGATTTATCAGCTAATAGTTATTTTCTTAACCCAGGTGGTGATTTTTCAGACCTATAAGAATATTTCCACCGTCCCTATGGAGGCCAAGTATGTTTTCCCTATAGACAGTAGAATGGCCGTATGTGGCTTTGAAGCTTTTATCAATGGGAAACACATCATAGGAGAGGTACAATACTTGTTTTTACTAGACTAAAGATTGTTGTCCAAGCAAACATATATTTTTCTTTGCCATATGATGTACATTATTCTCCGTAGGTAAAGGAAAAGCAGCAGGCACATCGTGAGTACAGGACCGCTATCAGTGAGGGACATGGGGCTTATCTCATGGATCAGGATTCTCCGGTGTGTTTCCAAACCATTTGATTGTCTTTTTAATTTTCTTATGTAGATTGTGAACCCCATATAGGGCTCACAATGTACATTTTTTTTCCTATCAGTATGTCTTTTTGGAGTATGGGAGGAAATCCACGCAAACACGGGGAGAACATACAAACTCCTTGCAGATGTTGTCCTTGGCAGGATTCAAACCCAGGACTCCATCGCTGCAATGCTGACCACTGAGCCACGTGTTGCCCCTTAATTTTCTAATATGATAATTTGTGTTGTAACGCAGAGAATTAAAACCAAAGTGTAAGCTTCACTCATGTCATTGTTACTACAGTCAGGAATCTTCGACATGGTAAGGAACTAAAGCAAAAATCCTACAAGCATTAGAAAGATGCAGAACTTTATTTACTTAAAACCTGAAAACACTTTAAGGCATATAACCTTCCAGGGGCCATGTTTTTTGAATGGTGGACAAATAAAAAAAAAAAATGCTCTAGGGAACAGCAGTGATTGATGTTTTTCATTGGTGACAGGTCCTCTTTAATGATCATTGGCGCTGTGTCTGTATTCAGTTAGAAGGAATAGCACTTGGCTGATTGTCACAGCCCTTCAGCTGACTGGTGGGGGTGCCAGATATCTGTCAAGTGGGCTGGGCTATGGAGAACACCCCCTTGACAATAGAAAACAGACTTTCTAGTGGTTGTCCTCCACTGCTCAGTAATGAAGCTTGGTAGTAAAGACCACCCACTTGACAGTTCACTTTTATCAATGCTGTAGGTATATAGCAGCAATAACTTTACACATATTTTATATGTGCTGTTTTGTTTTTGTAGTTTTCCATGAGTATAAATTTTCTGATGATGACGACATAACCAATAAATCACTTTACTATTTCTATTTCAGGACATCTTCACAGTGAGTGTTGGAAATTTACCATCCAAGGCAACTGTAGTCATAAAAATCACCTATGTTATGGAACTGACGTGTCATCGTAATCATATTAATTTCTCAGTCCCGGGAAATGTCGCTGAATGGCTGCAAGACAAATCACTAAAGGATATCACCCAGGTAATAATATTACTATACAATACATATCCGATGGAGGTTTATCTGTGCAATAGTTTATATTGACTCAAAGCTTTTTTGCTTTTCATAGGATAATGTAACAAAAGTGGGCATTGAAAGTGACGTGGCAGTAGAGGGGTAAGTTGGAGAAGCCATTATTTTGTATTGGGGTGAAGTAAGGTAACGTTATCTTATATTACTCTGTTCAATGGTTATCTTTGATTCCCATAGCTTTTTGAACAAAGTAATGGATCTCATTACTGTCAGTATATATATTTAGACTATGTATATGTTTTCAAGGTTAGATTCCCTTTGTCACTTATTTCCTTGGGAGGACGGTGTCTTATTTCACGACTAACACAGTGTCTGTGAGAGGGTATAGCCTAGAGGCAGAGCCAACTTCTCTTGCTATTCCTAGTGTGAGCCTCCTAGTGGCCGGGTCTATGCCCCTGGTGTTGTGTCCCCCAATGAATACAGCTAGAAGAAGATTTTACAATGAGTACATAAATCCAGTTTTTGCATTCAGAGCTTTATATTGTAGATTCCCACAGAATAAATCTTACCATCAAAGACTAGGGAGCTCCCAGCGGACCCACAGAAGTCAATGGACCCAATCTGTGACTGTGCTGATCTGTTAGATGATAAAGCCACCACAGTGTCTACATAACTTAGCATGAACAGAGCTTTAGTGTATAGCCCATTTGTCAGAGGAGATACATTAGTCTTCAGAAAATTTGAGTGTGGGACAGTTGGAGATACCAAGACCATAAATGTGGAGGTGTAAAGGGGTCAGGTGCAGATACAGCACTGGCTGTTATGTCAGCCTACCCAAAAAAAGAAGAACAGAGCAGTGCTAACCACTGAGCCACTGTGGCTCAGATCCTCAGTAACAGTTTGGAAAGTCAATAGGTCACATTCCTCTGTACTGGTCCAGGTTTGCTGTGATTTGTCAAACATCATGGAGGGAATTGTCTCACCCCAACTCCATTCAATGGGCCCTATACGACTGCATGGTATAGGAGACCTTGGGCCCTATATGGTATATGGGCCCTATACGACTGCATGGTATATGAGACCTTGAAGGCAAACTAGATATTTAGGTGACACCTCTACACAATGTTATTCTTTGCCAGATTTCCAGTGTCTTGGATCTAACAACAAGTTTGCAGGATTCAATATAAATAGAAAAAATCCCCCCCCCCAAAAAAAAAAAAAAAAAAAATCACATTTCATCCCAGGATATCTTGTAAACTTGTAAAGAGGAATACTTATTTTACCCTTCTTATCTTTTTCAGGTCTTTTAGTGCAGATGTGTCCATTAAGATGCCAAGAAAAATAGATAAAATCATATGTTTAACACACGAATTCAAAGTAAAGGTAAGTCCAAATATATAAAGTGAAAATAGGGGCATATACAGAAATCTCAAGGAACCCCAAGCAAAAGTCAAATTTGGGCCCCCAACATAAAAAAAAATTCTGGGACTTATGCTCAACATCTCTGATCTCATTTGACCCAGGCTCCTATCAAGACGTCTTCCAGCTTTTATGGGGCGGTGCTACCCCTAATGTTGTTTCTTCTTCTGCCCCCTAAAACTGCTCATGTTGTGCGGTACCAGGTGCCGCTATTTTTTATATATTTCTCAGAGTTTTAATTGTCAAATGAAAAAAACAGGATTAAAAAAACATATAAAAATATTTCTTTGGCCTACAGAGGGAAGTATATTGTTTGTATATTTTATGTATATACGTGTGTGTGTGTGTGTGTGTGTGTGTGTGTGTGTGTGTGTGTGTGTGTGTATGTAGAATATATATATATGTGTCAGTAATTCTTTTTAAATGAATTTATTCTTGGTTTGGCATTTCTTCTGATAAATTGAATCCTGCCTTATTGATTCACAAACTATTGGTCATTTGTGTGTATTGCAGAAAACCAAGCGCAAAGCTGTAGTTAAAACAGAAGAATGCAAGTTTTTCACAGGTTTTTCTTTGGAAGTATTTCTGGAAAATTCCAATATCCCAAGGATTTGGGTTGAAAAACACCCAGATCAAGACAGTGAGGTAAAATGATGTTTTCTCTTTTGTTCTGAGTTGGTAGAATTCATCTGTCATGTTATGTCTGTCCTTGGCAGCTTTACATAAAGTAACTTAAAGGGGTTGTCTGGGTTAAAATCATAAATTAACCCTAAACTGAACACCCTTCCCCCATCTAACTTCTAACTTACTTAATAAAAAATGTATATTTGCCAAGATTGCCGAGCGGTCAGGGCACATTTTCTGATTCTTCCAATGATCGAAAGATTGTGAATGACAATCTGTTTTCCCTTATCTCAAACAGCAGCACAACTGGGGTAATCCTGCCCCTATGAGCTGTTAGGACAGGTGGAATATTTAATTACCTAACAGCAATCAACCCCTATAAGAGGTCAGAGGACCTCTTGTGTTAGTAACAAGTAAAGGTTTTAGACATCTATTTAACAGGAGTAATATGACAGTACAAACAAATAGTACAAATACAGCATAGGGAGGGAGCCTTGTGCTGCTGTTTGGGCTAAGGGAAAACAGATTGTCATTCACAATCTTTCGTTCCCCCTACGCCCAACAGCAGCACAACTGGGGATTTAGCAAGTATCGCTTTACCCTAGGGCGGGTGATCCTGGCAAGCTGATGCCAATACTGAATGTCCAAATGCTGTGGACTCCCTTGTTCGCCACTCAAGTCTATAATGTTTGGCGAAAGTTAGCTGAGAACTCCAAGAAGTCGCTGCACATATCTGTTCCAAGGAAAGAGAACGTCTCTCAGCCCATGATGTCGCCACTGCTCGGGTAGCATGGGCACGGATAAGGTCTGGCATCGGGAGATCCTTAGCACGTAGGGAGTAGATAATGGCTTCTCTAATCCATCTTGATAGAGTTGGTTTGGATGCTTTGGTACCTTTGGTGTGGCCAAACACATTGATCAGCAAATTCTCTGATTTCCGAAAGGACGCAGTCCGCTCTAGATAAATCTGCAACGCTCTCACCAAGTCCAACTTGTGCATCCTCTCCTCACACTCAGAGGTGGTAGAGGGAAAAAAGTCTGGTAAGACGATTGCCTGGTTAATATTCTGAGGCGTGGGTACCTTTGGCAAGAATCCTGGGACGAACCTCAGTTGTACTCTGTCTGGAAAGAAGGTTATGAATGGCTCTGAGGCCGCTAAGGCTTGTAGCTCACCGACCCTCTTGGTGGAGGTTATTGCCAACAGGAAAGTTATCTTGTATGCTAGGTACTTCAAATCCACCTCAGATAGGGGCTCAAAGAGGGGCGCACAGAGCCCCTGCAAAACTGCGGCTAGGTCCCAGCTAGGGACAGGTGGCTGCACCTGAGGACGAAGTCTAGTAGCCCCTCTTAGAAATTGCTTAATCAGAGGATCTAGTGCTAGCCGGGTCTCCAGGAGCGCGGACAGAGCTGAGACTTGGACTTTCAAGGTAGCAGGTGCTAGCCCTTTCTCCAGGCCGTCTTGTAGGAACTCCAAGACTGCATTCCTATTAGGGTCGCGCTGGTTACTTGAACACGAGTTCTGAAAATTCGGGCGACCCTCCGGTAGCTCTGGTTAATTGACTGCGCTCTTGAGTGCGCCAAAGTTCTTAGCACTCCCTGGGATAATCCTCTTTTGCCAGCTAAAGGCTGGCTGACCTCCAGGCAGTGAGGTTGAATCTGTTCAGGCCTTGATAGGGCCGACTGTTCCGGATTACCAGAGTTTACACTGGTGGAAGCCTCCAGGTGTTCCTCCGTCTCATGAGAGTGAGGACGGTGAACCATGCCCTTTCTGACCAGAATGGCGTGCTTCTTGCCAAGCTCTGGTCCTGCCTGCGTTTTGTCAATACCTTCCGAATCCTCTGTAGAGGAGGGTAAATGCTCTTCCGTTTGAACCTCCCTGGTATTGACAGGGCATACAGCGCCAGAGGATTGTCTTCCCAAACTGGGGAGCAACGCTCCTCTATTGCGGCGCCGTTTGAGGTGGCCATCAGATCCACCTCGGGGAGACCTCATCCTTTGGTAGGATAGTTGAAAGCACCCTGGTCTGGGGATGACCTGGCTAAGGTCATCCGTACTCTGTTGAGTCAGTCCCACAGACTGTAACCTGGAATTTGAACCGCTGGCCGCTGGGAGATTCCTAGATCCGAATAGATGAGGATCCTGGCGTCTGGTAACGTGGAGAAGGCTCTGATCCTCCATCCGTAATGACTGTAATAGGCTGTGATCAGGTTGTCCATCCTGGTCCTCTGCTCCCGAAACTGTGGAGTCCACGTCAGAAGCTTCACTTGAGCTCTGGTAATCTCTCGCCAGCTGGGTAAGCGCGTTCTCTTCAGGTAACGCCAGGTGCTCTGTACCAGGGTCTCCCCCAGATGAGCTCCCCTGGACAGGGAGGCATCTGTGGTCAACAGGGTCTAGGTAAACCTGACCGAGGACCTGCCATCGCGAAGATGGGTCTGCCGGGCCAGTAATGGCCGGGCACTGATGGTTTACTGGATAGGCTTTTTTAGTCCCTAGGGACAGCGATTCCGGACTCGCAGCTTCTTGACATAGAGAAGGTGCCTCCAGGTAAGAGAGTCCCTGGTGAATCCCCGGAACTGGATTCGATTTGATGGAATCGTAAATAATCCTAACGGGTCTTTGGCTACAGTCTGATTGTGCCTGAGGTAGCCCTCCTTGATCTTGGCTCTGAGAAGCCTTCTGCCCAATTAAAGGGCTCCCCAGCCTTGCTAGGGGGCTGGGGGAGGACCCGTGGATACTACTCCCCTGGAAATAGGGGGGGCTGAAGTTCTGCCGTCTGGGAGGGTGGAAACTTGAGGACAAGGTTTTCCATCTGGGTATTCGTCCCCTTGATCTAAGGTCCTGGACCGAGCTATGAGAGATCCTGCGAGTATACCTGGCCTGAAGATCTCTTAAAGAAACCACATCCCGTGGAGGAAGCGGTCTAGGTCAAAGACGATGAGCCTGAGTCCTTCGCCCAAGATCCTGGAAACCAAGAACCCCGAAGGGAGATCCTTCTGGACGGGTACTCATAGATGAAGTTGTTTGGGGCCCTAAAAAGGGCAAGATGTTCTCTCGGTCGGTGGAGCCTTGATGTAGCGAGCGACCCCGGGACCTTTGCGTCGGGGCCCTAGATGGAGGACGGGCCCGATTTCTCCCAAGATGGCAGACCACTGACGGGTCAGGGATCCTTCTTACGGTCGCGGGAAGTACCGCGTCCTCTACCTCTGCCCTGGGGAGCGGAGCGTCCACGCCCCCTGAAGCCTCTGGTGGAGGAACCTCGGGCCCGAAAGGCGGTTCTCCTCCTTTCTGGGAGCTGCGGCAGATTTTTGGTTTTAGTGTCCGCCAGGTCCTCCATGATCTTGTCCAAGGCTTTGCCAAAGAGCCTACCTGGCTCAAAGGGCAGTGTACAAAGCCCTAGTCTGGAGGCGTTGTCCACCCTCCATGGTTTAATCCACGACGGTCGCCTGGCCACAGTGGTGAGGGCCATAGATTTGGAGGCGAGCTTTAGTTGCATCCTGGAGGATTCAGCCAAGTGGTCCACCAATAAATTAATATCGGTCATAGCCGATAGGAGGTCGTCCCGGTGGATCCCCGTGTCTATATCCCTAGCAAGGGATGATAGTTCGGCCTGTAGGGCAGAGACCACCTCATTAGCGGATATGGCCACGGAGGCCTGCGACGAGGCGACAGAATATGCCCGCCTCAAGGACCCCTCTACGCGGCGGTCCAACGGGTCCTGCAGGCTTGACCCGTCTTCGGCCGGAAGGACCGTACGGCGGGATAATTTGGCAACTGCCACGTCAACTTTTGGCGGTGGTCCCCAGGCACCCTGCTGGGACTCTGACATCGGGAAGAGTGCCCTGAATCTAGCGGAAGGTGTAAATGCTTTCTCGGGACGCCTCCACTCTCCTTCCATTACCTGGACCAGGTCAGCATTAGCTTTAAAGGACTTAGCCCTCCTGCTTGGCCCTTCCCCCTCGTCCCGATCACTTGATCTGAGGACTCTGAAAAGTCTGTCCATTTTCTCGAGGGGAAATACTTCTTTCTCCACCTCCACAGGGTCCTCCTCAGAGGACTCAACCTCCCCAATGTGAAGCCTCTCTAGAGGCGGGAGGGAGGGCTCAGAAGCCTCCAGCCGGGGCCTTTTGGCGAGGTGGGAAATGGTCTCATCTTCTTCATGGAATGGGACACAAAGTCCTTAACCCAGGAGACCATCTCTCTGATAGGGGTAGCCTCAGAGGGAGGCGCTCTGCATCCCTGGCAGTACCTGTATTCACAGGCATCAGGGAGGGGGATGTTACATCGGGCGCAAGACAAATGTCTCCTCTTCGCAGTGGTTTTCCTCTGAGGGAGGGTCGAGGAGGATGAGGAGGACAAACTACAAGGAGGAAGAAAAGAGACAAGTATCCAAACGAGTGGCATAAAAAAATCTGGACCTCAGTTGCAGCCCCAGCCCCTCTCCCCTCCACCAACCTTGATAGCACGAACTGGGAGTTCCAACTCTTGAGCTTTTAAATCCTGAGGCAGCAATGCTTCAGAAGTACCTGTAACCGGAGCGACAGGTACCATCTTGTGGTGGAGGGGGGTTTAAATAGGCCGGCTGGGGGAGGGACAGGGGGCGGAGCCACGCCCCCCCACCACCACCTAGGTCCGAGCTCTTTCCTCCTTAGTACTTAATAATAACTCACCCCCCCTCTCCCGAGCACGAGGGGGGGATACATTGCCAGCAGTAGCTTGCCTGTTGTTTTTCTTTGTCATTGCCTGCCGCGGCCCCTAACACTGGTCGCGCGGCCTGCGCATGCGTGGTTTCCCCGGAAGGGGTCCCTGGCTCGGGCGGAACCCGGGAACCAAGAACTAGTTCCCAGACCCCGCCGGCAGACGAACGTTCCTACCTGCCGGCTCCTGCAGTATCCAGACGTCCGCGATGCCGCCGCTACTCACGCTTCAGCAGGGGACCCGGACCGGAGCAGGGAGGGAGACCCCATCAGGACCACGCAGCAAGGTACAATTTAGGGGGGGGAGAGGGGACCCCTATAGGAGGCCGGAGCACCTCTCCCCCATCCACCTGTCCTGTCCCCCAGTTGTGCTGCTGTTGGGCGTAGGGGGAAGCTTCATTTCCCCGTTTATGGAAACGGAACATCACCAATACTAACCACCCACCCCATCATACTTACCTTCATGTCCTGATCTTCTGGGCATGCAAACACCCGCAGACATGAAGAGGAGAAGGATCAGGCCTTCCATGCATGCGCAATAGAGCCGGAGTGCCCGCAGTCCAGCTCTATTTCAGAGGCCCCGGCTGAACAGAATAAAGTAATCTCCAGAACAGGAAGACAGGTAAGTATGATGGGGAGGGCTGAGTTAATGATTTAGGTAGGGCTTGTAGTCCATGGGCTAGGTAGAAATACAGGGTGGGGGTGTGAGAGAGGAAGGGGGATGGAGTGAGAGGGGGCTCTGAATGTAGAGCAATACATCACGGTATTGGTAGGATAAGAGAGCAGGAATGTATTTGGGACCACTTATTAACCCATTAATAGCACTAACAGACATTAAAAAAAAAAAAAGTTTTTTTTTGCCCGGATAACCCCTTTAAGGGTGCATTCACACTGAGTATACGCTAAACTCTCTGAACGTAAAACACGTTCAGAATGAGTGCGTACAAAGCAGATCCCATTCATTTCTATGGGAGCCGGCATACGTGCGCTCCCCATTGAAATGAATGGGCTGCTTTTTTCCCTATTCCTTTCAATGTGATACGCGCTAGCACAGATGTTAACCTAGCCGAAGGCTCTGTATGCATCTCCTGCCATTACAGTCAATAGGATCCATCAGGCATCATCCGTGTCTGCTGTTTTAGTCATCCATTTGTCCATTGTTCTGATCTTCCAAACCTACAGTTAATACATTCATTGCAGTTACCATATGACTGCACTGTCTGTACATATAATATGTGTTTCCAATATGGCCAACCCAAAAAGATTTCAAAAAGAAAATAACAAAGATGTTACTTCTCCTCTGCAGACCTATATGTAGTTACAACCACTCAATATTGAAGACTTTCCCTGAGCTGATTTCCCATACTACAACATCAATGATATGCTGTATACAATATACAGGATTTGCTTACTCTTCTTATTACAGAGCCAGGTCATCTCCAGTAATTGTTCAGTGTTGATTCTATTTTATAGGTGTCCATGTTGATTTTTAGACCTGATATATCAGACGATATTGATAATACACTTTTGACAATATGCCTCGATTGCTCCAACTCCATGGAGTCCTGTTTTCACAGTGCTAAACAGGTTGCATTGCTCGCTCTGGATTCTATATACAGCTTCTATGTCAACATCGTCCTCTTTGGATCAAGTAAGTTATGCTATACTGTAAAGCAGGTGTCAGTGCCGAGGTCGGCACTTCATGCATATTTGCTCAGAACAGGGTTATCTCCAATGTTTAAAATGCTGCTCCTCCAGGTAGTCGCCCTCTCTCATGGTACATGTAAACACAGTTATAAGGGAGGAAGCAATAAAGGGCATCCTAGTGTCCGGGCTGTGAGCTAGCCTAGTCAAGGGGTGGCAATTCTTTTCAACTTATTTTTGCAAAGTGCTGATAAGACAGCTGAACATGCTGGGGTAAGTGTTTATCTATTTCAACAAGGTTGGACAGAGTTGTATGGGTTTATCCAGCAAAATAGATGGTGTGTATTATATAACTATTATGTAGGGGTCAGCATCCTTACAGTTATTGTATAGCACACTGACTGCTTCATCCTTGACTTCTTTAAAAAAAAATTGGCACATGATACATAAAAGGTTGCTGACCCCTGCTGTAAAGCAAACAGTATATTCCTAAAGTGTATCTGCCACCAATTTGCAAGATTTAATGAGTATTAAAGGAGTACTCCAGACATTTAATATTAATGACTTATTCTTAGGATAGGTCATCAGTATCACATATGTGGGGTCCGGTACCTGAAACTCCCCCTGATCAATTGAAGCCACTTGAGTCTTAAGCTCTGTGACCGGCTTCTTCACTCCCAATCAAGCTGATTATTATATAGTGTGTACTGTTTTGTGTATATAATTCACACTATATTGATATTGACTGCACTCTTTTATCTTCATACATTACTATTGTATATTACAACCACAGTATGTCAGGTAGCCCCAGCCGCTGGTACCACTGTGTTTAATCTTATAAAGCAAATAACCCCCCCACCCCGACCTGGTTCACATCGTCAGGACCTATAGAGCTAATGACATGGACTCATTGATGTTTTGAGGTTTTATAACTTTAACCTTGCATTTCATTGGCCATCCCCTCCTGTATAGGACAGTAGACCACCTGATCCAACACACCTCTAATCCATTATCTACACTTCACTTCCTTCTAGACCAGTAATGGAGACAATATTACCTTCATCATTACCAGTGTCATTCACATGGGTTAATGCTCTCAGGCATCATCCACATATGCCCGTTGTCTTGATTAAATTGATGACTGTATCCTCAAATATACATGTATGTAGTGTGTTTATAATGCACATCCATGAATGACACATCACAGTCATAACACTCATGCACATGTAATACTGGGGTTGATAATGGATCAACCCATTAAGACAATGCCCAGCCATTAAGGATATGTTGTGTACATTTTAGGTTAGTTTTTGTTTATATTTTTATTTTTGCAGATTATAAAGAGATGTATTTCTTCCCAAAAGCCCATCACGATGAATATTCTGATATGGAGCGATTTATAAAAGTAAGGACCACAGCAATACTCATTTATTACTAGGAATCAACCGTTTTTCTTCCATCTAAAGTATTGTCAATGTAATTTACCTTGACTTACTGTAAGGTTTTCATTATATCATAGGGAGCTAAACCCACCATGGGTAGCACCGAGTTCTGGAAAGTTCTGCAGTCGTTGTGTTTGCTCAGACCACAAAAGGGATGTCATAAACTTGTCCTCATCAGCGATGGACATGTCCAAAATGAAAACTTGGTCTTTCAGATTCTAAACAACAATAAGGATCATATTCAGGTGTTCACTTGTGGAGTAGGGTAAGCCATAATACTTACAGCAATTTATATCTACCTTATATATTCCTACTAGAAATTTATGAATGGCATCAAGCAGGCTGGTACTTGGCTACAGCCTGATGTTTGGGGACCTTTGCCGTATAATATTTTGATTTTGTGTGGTATTAGGAGTATATCATACTCTAGTAGTTGAGTGCAATGGGTGGTGGTGTTAGATATTACTCTTAGGCTGAGGCCCCACATTGCGGAAACGCAGCTTTTTTTGTTGCAGATTTTGCTGCGTTTTTATTTAAGCCAAAGCCAGGAGTGGATTGAGCAGAAAGGAAAAGTATAAGAACTTCCTATATATTTCCCATTCCTTTTCTAGCCATTCTTGGCTTTGGCTCAAAAAACTGCAGCAAAATCTGCAACAAAAAACGCTGTTTCCGCAACATGGGGCCTCAGCCTAATGGCAGTAGTATGCTTTTGAAAATACAATAAAAATTGTAAGATGTATTTCCAATAGTGGCAAAAAGTTAGGGTTTTGATGATAGTAGAATTTTGTAGCGTAAAAGTTTGAATTTTTATATTTTTCTCAATGAAAATTTCATGAGGGAATACAAATGTTATTTACAATGCTGGCCTGAGACTGATATTTGAATTTCTGAGGGTTTATTCATGGAAGTATCTATGGGGACTATCAAGAAACAATCCACTTTCCACCATATATATAGGTTTTTTCAAATATAATATGGACAGTGCGTTCAATCAATTCCATTCTGATTGTAATAAAAATGTACATTTTGCCTCATCATGTATAAATTGCACACAAAAATCAGCTTCTTTGGGCTCCTTTAACTTTGTATTGTTTAGTTCACTGTTTTGATCCGCCATAAGAGCAGAACAGTAGACTGAACAACTCGTAGAATGAAGGTTGTACACGGAGCTTATTCTGTTAATACAGCAGAAAGTGAATAGGGATCTAAGGAAGATTTCCATCTCATGCTCCTGTTCACTTTCCGCCCCATAGCTTTCACTCACTAATTGTCAGATTGTCTTATGCCCTGAGTTATATGGCTGATTAAGTCGTGGAATCTGTAGCAAGATGGCGCCGTCTATTTTTTCAGATTGAGGGAAGAACCTAGATCTGATTTTAGATGGAATCCACCTCAAAGTCATTGCTTAATGGCACCCTGTGATCTTAGCCTAAAGGCTTTCTTTCATCTGATTTTAAAAGCCCCTTTAATGATGACAGAATGTGCTGTCTTCATCCTTCATTCCATTAGTCTTTTTTGGTCTGTTGTTCTAATCCTGTGACAGATCAGAATAATTGACTATACAATGGCAGTTATTGTAAATGTAGACTTACTTTTATATTTCTTTGCTTTAGGCCTACAGCAAATAAGCACATGCTCAGGTGTATGGCGCAGTATACTTCTGGAGCCTTTGAATATTTTTCTGACACATCTAAGAGCAGATGGAGAGATCAGGTAATCTTTATTGGCTTGTCATATTCAATAAATTGAAATAAATGTGCCATAATGTGGTAGTCAGTCATCTGCTGCATATTAATGTATTAAATGTGATTGCTTCTGTCCTTTATAAGAGCAGGATATGACGGAAGGAAAGAAGCTGAGCTCTGTGATATATGGGGTTATATGATAGAGGAAAGAAGCTGAGCTCTGCGATATATAGGGTTATATGATAGAGGAGAGAAGCTGAGCTCTGTGATATACAGGGTTATATGATAGAGGAGAGAAGCTGAGCTCTGTGATATACAGGGTTATATGATAGAGGAGAGAAGCTGAGCTCTGTGACATATAGGGTTATATGATAGAGGAGAGAAGCTGAGCTCTGTGATATATAGGTTTGGCCTAGAGACTATTCCTAATAAATCCCCCCTGAGCTATATGAGGATACCAATTAATGATTTTAAAGTAGTTGAGTCCTATGTGGGTTGGTACTAGGACTGGGTTTAGGGGACAAAATACCCCATTGGTGTTGCCGTAGGAAGATAAGGAAAATCCGATAATTTTTTTCTGTTGCTACAAGTACATAATAGTTTCTTGCGCTACCATCAGCTGCGGAGTCACATTCGGGGGGCCAAGACGCAATTCATGTAGACATTCACAAATCACAATATTTCCTTATGTCTATATACGACCATCTCCACTATCTTCATATTCAACCTATGACTTGCTGCACCAATATACAATAGAGAAATTTTCTAAAAAGTAGGTCAGAGGAAAATTGAAGGAGTTGCTGTTTTCATTTTCTTAGGAGGAATAAGAGTTAGAATGTCTTTGGTTGCAGTTTGTCAAATTCTTTCCCCTTTCTTTAGGTTGTAAAAATTTCCTTCATTGTTCTTAGAAACCAAATCCAAAATTAGGAGGAGGTTAAAAAAGAGAAATGTACACAATGATGAGATAGGATGTGATAGGACCTTTAAAAATTACAATCATACAAACCCTTTTTTTCTAACACGTTGGAATAGCTTCAAGAAAGGCTATTCTTCTCCTACCTTTTGTTGACTTCTCTGCGTCACCATTCCGTAGGAATCCTGGTTCTTGTCAGTATGCAAATGAGTTCTCTCACAGCACTGGGGCGGGCCCCAGCGCTCAAACAGCACTGGGGGCATCCCCAATGATGTGAGAGAACTCTCTCCAGCAACGCCTCCATCTTCGTCAGCAGCATCCTCTTCATCCTTTTCTTCCGGCGGTGGCTTGTAACTTTGAGGCCTCGGTCAGAGCAGATTGCGCATGCCCACAGGCCACGAGAAAATGGCCACTTGCACAGTACTGTATGTGGCCATTTTCTCGTGGCCTGTGGGCATGCGCAGTCTGCTCTGCCCAAGGCCTAGAAGTTACAAGCCACCGCCAGATGAAGAGGACGCTGCTGATGAAGATGGAGGTGGTGCTGGAGAGCGTTCTCTTGCAGCATTGGGGACACCCCCACTGCTGCGAGAGAGCTCATTTGCATACCAACAAGGAACTGGGATTCCTATGGAATGGCGGTGTGGAGAAGACAACGAAAGGTAGGAGACGAATAGCCTTTCTCAAGGCTATTCCGAAGTGTTAGAAAAAAAAGGGTTTGTATGATAGGATCCCTTTAAAATTGTCAGAGTAAAAGTTCCTGCTTATGTATTTTCTCTTATAGATGAACAAACAAGAAAAGCGGTTCAGTTCAGAGACATGTAAATCTATTTCAGTGAAGTGGAGACAGTTTAACCAGAACTCTTCTGAGATCCTACAGGCTCCTGCAAATATACAGAATATATTCTATGATGAATCCCTTTTTGTCTATGGGTTTGTCCCTCATTGCACTCAGGTATGTGTTGTATAGCAAATGCCATACACCAGTATTTCCATAGGTATAATTCACATACTGTGTCATGTCAGTGTTTTTTAAAATTCAGCTTTTCCACTACATTTTTTTTTTTTTGCAATGTGTGGATGGGATTAGCCTGAATTACATTCACTTTGCAAGTGATGTAAAATGTTGTGTTTTATCAATGTGGGACCCTAACCTAAGATATATATATATATTTTTTTTTTATAGGTTTTAAGTATTTAACCCAACTTTGTGCTTAAATTACAGGCAACACTAAAGGCTTTAATTAATAACAAACAGTTTGAGAACGCGGTCTCAGCTACTAAACTACAGAAAACAACAGGAACGGTACGTTACATTAATCCCTACGTTTCTACATTTTATCATGCTCACTATTTTGTCCTCAGTCAATGATATTTTTCACAGAATATAAACTATGGCATATCTCAGTCCTATCCAGTAGCCAGTCAGCACTTTATCTCCACCAATCCTAAAAAGTATCTGAGGTGAATGTGCAGGAAAAATATCCAACAATGTTTGACTTGTCCAGCAATCTCTGGATAGACCCCACTCATCAGCAGGTTATATGCAGGGGCTTAATTACCGGGGTAGCAGGGGTAGCGGTTGCCACAGGGCCTGGGACATTAGGGGCCCGGCAACAGCCCCTACCGTTGCATTTTTTTTTATTTTTTTTTTTTAATAGCACGTTACCGGCTGGAGTTACCAGGGAAGTGGGGCCAGGATTTGATGCCGTGGGCCCCACAAGCACTATTATACTCGGGGGTCTTTTACAGACCCCCGAGTATAATAATCGGATGGCTGGAAGAGGTAACAGAACATAACAAACAACATTACTTACCTCTTTGGGCTCCAGGCAGGCTTCTGGCCTACTTGCGTGATGTCCCTGACGTCACGTGACCGGTGCCTGTGTCCATATGTGTCATGATGATGTCACATGACGTCCCAGCAGTCACTAAAGATGACCGACAGCGGCAGAGTGTGCAGAGGAGCACAGCGATAGGTAAGTAACAATTTTTTTTAAGTTTTTATCCCCCCTGGGTCTCCGATTATTATACTCTGGGGTCTGAAAAGACCCCAGAGTATAATAATTGTTCATGGGTGTCCACAGTGGAACATAATACTGTGTGCAGGGGCCACTATGGGGCATAATACTGTGTGCAGGGTCCATTATGGGGCATAATACTGTGTGCAGGGGCCACTATGAGGCATAATAGTGTGCACAGAAATGCGCCCGTGGGGGGGGGGGGGTCGGTTGGTCGAATTCTATGGCGTCGGTAGGGAAGGGAGGGGCCCATGTCAAAAATTCGTCACAGGGCCCCGCTATTCCTAGTTCCTCCACTGCTTAGAGCGTATACTAGCCAAATGCCATAACTTATATCCATGAGGAATTGTCATTGACTGTCATGTTACCTTTGATTTTCTGAACTTAGTTGTAAGGTTTCCAACAATTTTAGCCAGTGTGCAGAAAGTGCACCTACTATAAGGAGGTCTGAGTTTGTAGGCCCCACATTGCCAGCTAAATTAGTCAAGCGTGTATCACAGTATAAAGGAATCCTTGACTATCTGCATCCTTTGT